>NC_030856.1:21125559-21130098 GCF_000208745.1 Theobroma cacao | reverse complement strand
AAATTATCAATTTCATATATACATGTGTACATGCATTTTCAAATGTCAACATCTCTCGTTATGTATAGGGATCCATGTGTTCACATGCCTTGGACTACATTCACCCTTTATTCATCCGCATCCCAATCCTAGTTTCAATATAATAATTCTTATAGTGCATGTCAACCTTCTTATTATACTTGCGTATAACTTCATATCATTCATATCATTTCCAACCATATGCTTGAGTTTCCTTGTACTTTATATCATTGCATCACAATGTCATCTCCATTGAATTATAATCTATTATGCGTGTATGCTTTATAATCCTATTGATGCCTCAAAGATTTATCTTAACTTTCTATCACAAGTGCGTGATCAGAACATTGACTCAACGTGTTTATTTTGCCACTAACATTCATATATCTTTACCATAACATTTAGTACGAGTTTGCTTAAGCAAAAATCTCCAAATTTATTCATAGCTACATGTATCTCAGATTGCATATAACTTATCATCAATCAATAAATCCCACTTGAGAATACTCTTTCCATATTGTATAGTAACTTCACCATATAGTATCACGGCATTATGTTCCTCCATTTTGCTATCATGCATACTCCACAGAAATTAATTAAAAGATTTACATACCTTAACTAATGCTAATTCCATTTAATCACATCTTAAATACTCCAAACTTGTAAATTACAACTCCAAGTGTATGTCTATATATTGATAATCTTTATATATTTCATGCTTATGAAAACTACAACTTACAAACTAGCTTTCTATCATATGCACTTTATTAGTACACTAAGTTCCACATATTTAACCTACCCTTGGTGGTATGTTAAAATCATCCCTGTCTCGGTTGTAATTTAGAGGAATCTCTCCTCTGCATATCCGTACGAGCTAGTGGAGATGGGGCAACTACCGTAGCCCGTCCTAACTGTGGGCAAGTACTCCTAATATGACCTGGCTAACCACAATGAAAACATCGTGCAGGCCCCCTACACAGCCCTACATGATAATTTCCACAATTTCTGCATCTATCAGAACCTCTGAAACTCTTCCCAGAAATAGTCATCGCAGATCTCTTAAATCTCGGGGACCTCTACTGTGTCTGTGAAAATGGAGGTTGGAAAGATGTTACTGAAACAGTAGTAGTACTTCCTGAAACAGAGGAGTCTTTGCCCCTTTTTGGTGGCTGACTAGAAGATACACTCAAATTTCTTATTTTTGCTAACTCAACTCACAAACTCCTATTTTCATTCGCAAGCTTCTCAGCTCTTAAAGCCATTTGCACCACCTCTTTAGCTACGATTGCGTCTGATTCACCCATAAAAGAAGTGCAATTGTCATGACCCGAAACTTTCATCGGGCTCATGACAACCGCCGCGACGTCCCGATAGGCACTCATTACCCCAAATGCCGATCGAAACCCCGCAAGGCTTAGCATCAGCTTTCGCATATCCCCGGTGAGCGATAGTTATTAAATCTTGCATTTCAAGAAATCATAATTCATTTCCAAATCAAATTAATAAAATATTATTTTCTGGCTCACAGAGGCATTTTCGTCATTTTTCTTTGAAAATACCAAAACCCACCAAAAACATGGTGTAAAAGCTAAATATGTTCATACATATTTTAAATCAAATAACTAAAGTATAAAATTACTTTTACAATGACACGTGGGCCCCCAACTAACCAATAAGATGCGAGTCTGTGAACCTATAATTTTGTCAATACAAGGCTAACTGAAGTCCTTGATGCAATCGGCTATCTACCGGCTATCTTGAACTTGAAATGTGGAGAATTGAGGGTGGTGAGATTATAAAATCCTAGTGAGTAAATAGACACAATCTAAACTATCTAAAGGCGAGTAAATGGAGACAATTAAAAATAATTAACTTCAATAAATTTTTCACATCACGAATATTCATTTCAACCAAATAATCAATATGGCTCGTGGATTACTCAAAGCCTAGCTCATGCCAAATCCTGTACTCGGGGACACCTAGACCAGAGGTATCCAATCGAGTCTGCCAAGGCTATTAAAAATTTAATATAATCATAAAACTTATTTTTATTTTGAAATATAGCCGTTCTTTGGCGTTGGCTGAGTCTCACTCTGACGCGGTGGTCCACGTGAAGTGCACTCAAAAAGTCAAGCTCAGGAGATACCCTACGCGCCTCTACGACCGAGGTGAGAATATAAAGGAGTTTACCGTGCCCCTCTAATAGGCTGGCCCACGGAACCCCCCACCACTGCAGTAGCTAATCTTTTATCTACCACCTGATTTATAAAATCTTTTCCTGCATGACATGACAATTTATCGCAACCAAGCCTCTCAAGGCTAAATACACAGTACAAATAATTCTAACACCAAAATCAGTTTAGCCATTCATGCTCATTTATTGTCATAAGCAATTTAATTTAAAACCATAAATTTACAACACAAGAAGGCAGTCTCCAATTACTCTATTTTCAAAACCAATATTCGATTTTTCAGAAAATTTATAAAATCATTTTAATAAATCACAATTTCTCTTAAAACATAGCAATTTACCATTTAAACCCATTTTTCATAAAATCAAACAATTGTATAAAACTACTCTAGATAATTAAGACGATAATAAGTTCACTCACAGTTTTCGAAAACTAAATTCGGGTACTCCAACTATTACTCCTCGGGTGCGATTTCTTTGCCCTTGCTAGAGGATTCGCCACCTTGACAAATTGCACAATTAAGAGGTTTACTACTTTGGTACTAAACCAAAATAAACTAATTTATATTACTAATGCATGATATGAAGTGCAAAATGTTTAAATTTTGCCTAAACGCGGTGTTAGCCTATTTCGGTCTTTTACCCAATAAATCGATATACGCGTTCGTTTAGACTCCAAATTAATTTTTTTTTCAGTTTCTATACCTCAATTGCACCCAAATTGACTTAATGTTCCTCAGTGTGGTGCAAATTATCAGTCTTGGCAGTAAATTACGAAAATACCCCTAGTGGGTAAAAATTCATATTTTTACTCCGAAAATTCTCATTATTTTTCTAGGCTCATAATTCATCATTTTTCATCATATGTCCTCAATTAAACATCAGGATCAGCAGCCAATATTCTCCTAGAAAATTCAGCATAATGGGTTTCAATGGGAGAAAATTATTTCTCTAGCTTATTTTTGTTATATTTCAATATAACCTAACTAAAATCACTTAAACTCAAGCTCAAAAATCATCCATGGAGGTTTGGCCAGCATGGGTGTCCATACCCACTTTTTAATTTTGCATGAAAATGAGAAAAAAATGCATGGGTAGTGAAAAGCACAAGGAAAATCAATGAAATTTACCTTTTTAATGCTTGATTTCTTGATTTCTCTTGATTTTCCCCAAAATTTTCAGCTAGGGTTCTTATTTCTTTTCCCCCCTTTTCTCTCCTGGTTTGGACGGCTTGAAGAAGTGAGAATTTTGGAAATTTGACATTTTTAAAGGCTAAAATAATATAATATTATTTTATTTTTTTTGTTTTATTAATTCCTTAAATTCTAGCCATCCATTTATTTCCAAATTTTCACCATACACTTGTCCCACATATCCATAGCTTAGATAAAATTCTCAGACTTATCCAAAGTCTTAGTGGAGTAAATTTTTGAAATTACACTTTTGCCCCCATAAAAGTCAAAATTTACATTTTTGCCCCAAAACTGAAAAATTGCCCATAGACATATTTTTCATCCCTTATACTCATACCATTCTCCAATTTGTCAAATTTGATCTAAATTCTGTCAAAATCTCAAATTTTGTTCGTGGGTGGAAAAATTAAGATTTTGCCCCTACACTCCAAAAATTACCGAAATTAAACTTTTTCACTGCCAAACCCTTAAATTATACTCCAATACTCAAATCATACTCCAATAAGTTAAATGGGGCAAAAAAAAATCTTTTTTCAAAATTCTCATTTTGGCCCCAAGTGGCAAATGATCATTTTGCCGCTAGATAGTGAAAATTTCGGTTTGACTCCAAATTGATCCTCGAACTCCGAATTACCATTTTGAGTCATCCCTGAACTGTGAAACTCTTAATTTCACCTCAAAATTCCTATTTGAACTAGTTTGAGGCTTAATCGACTTAATGGTACCATTAGGGGCAATACCGTCTTTTAACGATTCCTTGAACTTCCTAAACATGCAAACATTCTATTGAGCATGTAAATGACGTCGTAATTATTTTATAGAACAGGGTTTGACAACACTACCCCCCTTAAAATAAAATTTTATCCTCAAAATTTCACTTATCAAACTGAAAAAAAAGGTGGGGTATTTTCTTCCATTATTTCCACATACTTCATGTTTATCTCACAGGTATGAAATATCAATCTTCTTAATCATATTAATCCATCTCGTACGGCTTAACCATGCTATAGATCACATTTCCTTGATATTACCTCCTTGACTATTTCTCAGAGTCTTTTATGTTCACATAGTTTAATTTTTGATAAAATTTCTTATCATGGTACTTCCTACATCACTCATCATATATTAAGTTTGAAT
>NC_030856.1:21121778-21123826 GCF_000208745.1 Theobroma cacao | reverse complement strand
TCATGTATACTCCACAAAATTTAATTAGAAGATTCACGTACCTTAACTAATGCTAATTCCATTTAATCATATCTTAAATACTCCAAACTTGTAAATTACAACTCCAAGTGTATGTCCATATATTGATAATCCTTATATATTTCATGAAAACTACAACTTACAAACTAGCCTTCTATCATATGCACACTATTAGAACATTAACTTCAACATGTTTAATTCTCCTTTGGTGATATGTTAAGATCATTCCTGGATACATTTTCATATTAACATTTGTCACGACCCAGAACTCCCATCGGGCCCGTGACAACAGTCGCGACTTCCCGATAGGCACTCATTACCCCGAATGCCGATCGGAACCCCGCAAGGCTTAGCATCAGCTTTCGTATCTCCTCGGTGAGCGACAGTTATTAAATCTTGCATTTCAAAAAAATCATAAGTCGTTTCCAAATCAAAACAATAAAATATTATTTTTTGGCTCATAGGGGCATTTTCGTCATTTTTCTTCGATAATACCGAAACTCGCCAAAAACATGGTGTAAAAGCTTAATATGTTCATACATATTTTAAATCAGATAACTAAAGTATAAAATTACTTTTACAATGACACGTGGGCGCCCAACTAACCAATAAGATGCGAGTCTGTGAACCTATAATTTTGACAATGCAAGGCTAACTAAAGTCCTTGATGCAATCGGCTATCTACCGGCTATCCCGAACCTGAAATGTGGGGATTTGAGGGTGACGAGATTATAAAATCCCAGTGAGTAAACAAACACCATCTAAACTATCTAAAGGCGAGTAAATGGAGACAATTAAAAAATAATTAACCTCACCAAATTTTTCACATCACGAATATTAATTTCAACCAAATAATCAATATGGCTTGTGAATTACTCAAAACTTGGCTCATGCTAAATCCTGTACTCGGTGACACCTGGACCAGGGGTATCCAACTGAGCTCGCCAAGGTTGTTAAAAATTCATACTTCGCATAAATCATATTTTTATTTTGAAACATAGCCGTTTCTTGGCGTTGACTGAGTTTCACTCTCACGCAGTGGTTCACGTGAAGTGCACTCAAAAAGCCCACCTCATGAGATACCCTATGCACCTCTACGACCGAGGTGAGAATATAAAAGAGTTTACCGTACCCCTCTAATAGGCTGGCCCACGGAACCCCCCACCACTGCAGTAGCTAATCTTTTATCTACCACCTGATTTATAAAATCTTTTTCTGCATGACATGGCAATTTATCGCAACCTAGCCTCTCAAGGCTAAATACACAGTACAAATAATTCTAACACCAAAATTAGTTTAGCCATTCATGCTCATTTATTGTCATAAACCATTCAATTTAAAACTATAAATTTACAACACAAGCAGGCAGTCTCCAATTACTCTATTTTCAAAACCAGTATTCGATTTTCTAGAAAATTTATAAAATCATTTTATAAAATCACAATTTCTTTTAAAACATAGCAATTTACCATTTAAACCCATTTTTCATAAAATCACACAATTGTATAAAACTACACTAGATAATTAAGACGATAATAAGTTTACTCACAGTTTCTGAAAACTAAATTCGGGTACTCCAACTATTACTCCTCGAGTGCGATTTCTTTGCCCTTGCCAAAGGATTCACCACCTTGACAAATTATATAATTAAGAGGTTTACTACTTTGGTACTAAACCAAAATAAACTAATTTATACTACTAATGCCTGATATGAAGTGCAAAATGTCTAAATTTTTTCCTGAACGAGATGTTAGCCTATTTCAGTCTTTTACTCGATAAATCGATATACGTGTCCGTTTAAACTTCAAATTATTTTTTTTCAGTTTCTATACCTCAATTGCACCCAAATTGACTTAATGTTCCTTAGTGTGGTGCAAATTATCAGTCTCGATAGCAAATTACGAAAATACCCCTAGTGGGTAAAAATTCATATTTTTGCTCTGAAAATTCCCATTATTTTTCTAGGCTCATAATTCATCATTATTCATCATAATTCCTCAAATAAACATCAAGATCAACAGCCAATATTC
>NC_030856.1:21112798-21117680 GCF_000208745.1 Theobroma cacao | reverse complement strand
AAGAAATTGTCTCCAAATAACCCTTAAATACATAATTATCAAATTGTATACCACTAAACATCAAGATCTTGACTTTATTCATCAATAATCAATCACATTTATTAAGTGAATAACTTACTTAGTTATTACGCCTTGCCTTTGCAATCGTAAGATCAAAGTTGTCCTAAACTTAGGATGCAGAAGTTCTCTCTCTTAGAGTATATCCAAACATCAACATTTTCTAAATTCCTTGCTCTAGGGAGATCACCTTTAAGACTGATCATTCATATCATAGACCACATTTTGAACCGAATACACTTTTAAATTGATCTTTCAAGTAATTCGTATATCAATCTCAATTATAGAACTTCATATGGCACTTAGACTAGATTCGACATTTCCAAGTCATTTAACCTCAAGCTGCCAATTCCACATATAGTCCTTTAATCCCTTGGCTCCTCCTTACCATGCATAACAAAGTTCAAGCTCATCCTTAGAGCAGATTTGTTTACTAACTTCTTACTTCATGACCACACATCAATTATAGTAATCATTAGTACTCACTCTCGAATTAGTTCACGTGCTTATATCCATGAACTATAATAGATCTAATCAATTTTTGAAATCTCACAATCATTTAATTGAAATCAACACCACTTTTATATGGGCATAACATGCTCAATTAACATAGTGTTCTTATCTTCATGCACATATGTATGAATTTACTCTTACCTTAATGCTTAATTTATACACTCCACCAAATGAATAAATTATCACAGCTTATTTGTCTAACTCCAAATTTCTCCATCCATAATCGGAGGGATATATCATTTCATTAGGAGCATTCGTTTTAAGATCTCTCCAACACTGGCTCGTGTCACGAGTGGCATCTTAAACCCGAACAACGGCCCTACTTATGACCTTTGCATGGCATTAACAAGGAAGTGGATTACTGGGATCAGGAGTTCCTATAGCTCCCATAAGATCTATAAGAAAAACCAAAACAAGTCTAAACAACTCCAAATTCTATATGCAGATGCACGTATTCTATTCTACCTAACCTAACTTAACTTAACTTAATTTGAGCCATGCAGTGTTAGTGTGGATTTCTTAAAACAACTTTAAAACCAAAAACTTTAAAATCCAAAGCTTTAAAATCAAAATCTCTGATCTTTAAACCATGCTCTGATATCACTTTAATTGTCACGACCCGAAACTCCCATCGGGCTCGTGACAACTGCCGCGACGTTCCGATAGGCACTCATTACCCCAAATGCCGATCGGAACCCCGCAAAGCTTAACATAAGCTTTCGCATATCCCCGTTGAGCGACAGTTATTAAATCTTGCATTTCAAGAAATCATAATTCATTTCCAAATCAAATCAATAAAATATTATTTTCTAGCTCATAGGGGCATTTTCGTCATTTTTCTTTGAAAATACCAAAACCCGTCAAAACATGGTGTAAAAGCTAAATATGTTCATACATATTTTAAATCAAATAACTAAAGTATAAAATTACTTTTACAATGACACGTGGGCCCCTAACTAACCAATAAGATGCGAGTCTGTGAACCTATAATTTTGTCAATGCAAGGCTAACTGAAGTCCTTGATGCAATCGGCTATCTACCGGCTATCTCGAACCTGAAATGTGGGGAATTGAGGGTGGTGAGGTTATAAAATCCCCGTGAGTAAACAGACACCATCTAAACTATCTTAAGGCGAGTAAATGGAGACAATTAAAAATAATTAACTTCAGCAAATTTTTTACATCACGAATATTCATTTCAACCAAATAATCAATATGGCTCGTGAATTACTCAAAACCTGGCTCATGCCAAATCCTGTACTCGGGGACACCTAGACCAAGGGTATCCAACCGAGTCTGTCAAGGCTGTTAAAAATTTTATATAATCATAAAACTTGTTTTATTTTGAAACATAGTCGTTCCTTGACGTTGGCTGAGTCTCATTCTCACGAGGTGGTCCACGTGAAGTGCACTCAGAAAGCCTAGCTCAGGAGATACCCTACGCACCTCCACGACCGAGGTGAGAATACAAAGGAGTTTACCATGCCCCTCTAATAGGCTGGCCCACGGAACCCCCCACCACTGCAGTAGCTAATCTTTTATCTACCACCTGATTTATAAAATCTTTTTCTGCATGACATGGCAATTTATCGCAACCTAGCCTCTCAAGGCTAAATACACAGTACAAATAATTCTAACACCAAAATCAGTTTAGCCATTCATGCTTATTTATTGTCATAATCCATTCAATTTAAAACCATAAATTTACAACACAAGCAGGCAGTCTCCAATTACTCTATTTTCAAAACCAGTATTCGATTTTCCAGAAAATTTATAAAATCATTTTAATAAATCACAATTTCTCTTAAAACATAGAAATTTACCATTTAAACCCATTTTTCATAAAATCACACAATTGTATAAAACTACTCTAGATAATTAAGACGATAATAAGTTCACTCACAGTTTCCAAAAACTAAATTCGGGTACTCCAACTATTACTCCTTGGGTGCGATTTCTTTGCCCTTGCCAGAGGATTCGCCACCTTGACAAATTACACAATTAAGAGGTTTACTACCTTGGTACTAAACCAAAATAAACTAATTTATACTACTAATGCCTGATATGAAGTGCAAAATGTCTAAATTTTGCCTAAACGCGGTGTTAGCCTATTTCGATCTTTTACCCGATAAATCGATATACGCGTCCGTTTAAACTCCAAATTAATTTTTTTTGCAGTTTCTATACCTCAATTGCACCCAAATTGACTTAATGTTCCTCAGTGTGGTGCAAATTATCAGTCTTGGTAGCAAATTACGAAAATACCCCTAGTGGGTAAAAATTCATATTTTTGCTCCGAAAATTCCCATTATTTTTCTAGGCTCATAATTCATCATTTTTATCATAATTCCTCAATTAAACATCAGGATTAGCAGCCAATATTCCCCTAGAAAATTCGGCATAATGGGTTTCAATGGGAGAAAATTATTTCTCTAGCTTATTTTTACTATATTTCAATATAACCTAACTAAAATCACTTAATTCAATTAAAATCAACCAAAACTCAAGCTCAAAACTCATCCATGGAGGTTTGGCCAGCATGGGTGTCCATACCCACTTTCTAATTTTGCATGAAAATGAGAAAAAAATGCATGGGTAGTGAAAAGCACAAGAAAAATCAATGAAATTTACTTTTTTAATGCTTGATTTCTCTTGATTTTCCCCAAAATTTTCAGCTAGGGTTCTTATTTCTTTTCCCCCCTTTTCTCTCCTGGTTTGGACGGCTTGAAGAAGTGAGAATTTTGGAAATTTGACATTTTTAAAGGCTAAAATAATATAATTTTATTTTATTCTTTTTTTTGTTTTATTAATTCCTTAAATTCTAGCCATCCATTTATTTCCAAATTTTCACCATACACTTGTCCCACATATCCATAGGTTAGATAAAATTCTCAGACTTATCCAAAGTCTTGGTGGAGTAATTTTTTGAAATTACACTTTTGCCCCAATAAAAGTCAAAAATTACATTTTTGCCTCCAAAACTGAAAAATTGCCCATAGACATATTTTTCATCCCTTATACTCATACCATTCTCCAATTTGTCAAATTTGATCTAAATTCTCTCAAAATCTCAAATTTTATCCGTGGGTGGAAAAATTACGATTTTGCCCCTACACTCCAGAAATCACCGGAATTAAACTTTTTCACTGCCAAACCCTCATATTATACTCCAATACTCAAATCATACTCCAATAAGTTCAATGGGGAAAGAAAAAAATCTTTTCTCAAAATTCTCATTTTGTCCCCAAGTGGCAAATGACCATTTTGCCCCTAGATAGTGAAAATTTCAGTTTGACTCCAAATTGATCCTCGAACTCGAAATTACCATTTGGAGTCAACCCTGAACTGTGAAACTCTTAATTTCATCTCAAAATTCCTATTTGAACTAGTTCGAGGCTTAATCGACTTAATGGTACCATTATGGGCAATATTATCTTTTAACGATTCCTCGAACTTCCTAAACATGCAAACATTCTATTGAGCATGTAAATGACGTCGTAATTATTTTATAGAACAGGGTTTGACAGCAACCATGTTGCCTAGCCTCTTTAAACTTCTTAGAATTAGAAACATCCAGCATTGGTGGTGGGACAGAAGGTGGGGGTGGTGGTACTGAAAGAGCAGTTGGAGGAACTGTAGGAAGAGCTTGACCAGCCTGAGCCTGGTTAGCAATAGTAGTAAAAAAGGTTGCCAATGCCTGATTTGCCTTAAGAGGCATGGCAGGAATACTAGTAGGTAGCGGAGGAGGCGAAGGATGTGGAGGAGTCTCGGTTTGTTCAGCAGCAGGTGCTGCCCTAATAGTAGACGTAGTCGATTCCCTCTATATAGATCTAACTGACTATGTTGGGAACGACCTTTTTCCCTCCCAGCTGATCTAGTGAGAGGTGGGTGTTCGCGTCGAGGAGGCATAATAATCTATAAGGGGAAACAAAGTGCGTGTAGGTAACCTCAGACTCTATATGCTGATGCATGTATTCTATTCAACCTAACCTAACTTAACTCGGGCCACACTAACATTGTAGTTTTTAAATAACTTTAAAACTAAAAACTCTTATCTTTAAAATCAAAAGCTCTGATACCAATATAATTGTCACGACCCGAAACTCCTATCGAGCCCGTGACAACCGTCACGTTGTCCTAATCGACACTCATTACCCAGATTATGAACCGGAACCCCGCAAGGCTTTAATATCGGTTTCTCTTTTTCCCGGTGAGCAACCATTACCAAATATCATGTTTTAAAAGAATTTAAGCTATTTCCAACTTAAATCAATAAAAAAAATGATTTCTGTGTCACAGGGAAATTTTGATTA
>NC_030856.1:21108651-21112698 GCF_000208745.1 Theobroma cacao | reverse complement strand
ACTAACTTACTGTATTATAGTATGTATGAATTTATTTAGCTTTTACACTACAAAAGTTATTTACGTATAACTCTATAAATATTGTTTTATAAGGAAATAAAATATTTTACTTAATATTTCTTTTATTTTCTTATTATATCCAAATAATCGTAATTTTGTTTTAAATGAAAATTTTAGACTTTAAAACTCATTTTTGATTATGAATTATGTGTGTTGTACTTGCTAACTACATTTTTAGTGGATTTCGAGATTTTTGAGAAAAAATAACCAAAATGCCCCTGTGAGGAAAAATTTGTTTTTTTCTAATGTTTTGAATTGAAAATAGTTTATAATCTCTCGAAACATGATTTTAGCAACTAATACTCATGGGGGAAGCGAGAAAAATTGGTGTTAAGCCTTGCGAGGTTTCGATTGACATTTCGGGTAATGAATGTGTATCGGGACGTCGCGGCGGTTGTCACGGGCTCGATGAGAGTTCCGGGTCGTGACATGAAATGGGTGAAAAGAAGGGGTGAGTTTTTATAAACCCAATGAGTAAGCAAAATTCATCTATAACATCTAAAGCCGAGTAAATGGAGACAGTTAAATCATTCCATAATATAATTCATAACATTCAAAACTCATTTCAGTTCATATAAAACAATTACATTTCATCAAAAATAATCAGTAAGGCTTATGACTTTCTTAAAACCTAGCTCGTGCCAAAATTGGTACTTGGTGACACCTTGGCTCGGGCATCCAACCAAGTTCGCCAAGGCTGTTAAAATGATATATACCCATAAAATATGTTTTTACGTTTAAAAACGTAGCCGTTCCTTGGCGTTGGCTGAGTTTCACCCTCACGTGGTGGTTCAGCATGTAGTGAACTCTAAATATACCTTAGGAGATACCCTTCGCGCCTCTCATACTAAGGTAAAATATAACGAGGTTTATCGTGTCCCTCTAATAGGCTGGTCCACAAAATCCCGCCCACTGTAATAAGCTAATCAATTATCCCACCAAATCAATAAAAATTTCGGCAATATGACATGGTTAATATGATATTACCCAGCTTGTGTCACGGCAAAACAAAACAGTTTATATATTCCACACAAAACACAAATCTAGCCATTCATGCCATCACATTGTCATCAGCCACCAATTCAAACCATATATCAAACACGAGTATATAGTCTCCACTTACTCAATTTTCAAAATCAGTATTCAATTTCAAAACAAGTTATAAAACTCATTTCATTTAACCAACAATTCAATTTTAAAACATAATAATTTACCATTTAAACTCATTATTCTTTAAAACATAAAATGAGTAGAAATAACTTTAGATAGTTAAGATGAAAGTCTATTACTCACAATAGCGAGAGTTTGGAGTACTCCTATTCTTGGTCCTTGGGTACGATATCTTTACCCTTATCAGAGGGCTCACCACCTATACATAATACACGACATGTAATTCAATATATTTGTGCCAAACTGTTATAAAACTTATTCAGGCTCTGTATGAATGCATGAAATTGAATGAGAATTGTTCGAATAATCACTTAAAGACGGTGTTCTACGTGGGTTCAATTATGATTGGACTGAATTTGTATTCGACTTAACTTGAACTATACACTGTTGAATTAACCAAAACATCCGATTCAACTTCAAATATATTCATTTCACTTCCAAAATTCCAAATACACCTAAGTACCTCAATGAGCCTAATTGTGACTTAATTCACCGTAACCGAAATTCATTCCGATTTTGATATCCGATACCATAAATCATCAATTATGAGCTAAATAACTTGAAATACAACAAAATCCATCATCAACATGTCACCCATAAAATTTGGCCAAAGAGGGTTGTTGAAGGGCATGTGATTTTCTTGCTTGTTTTTCATGCCAAACATCATCAAACATCTAAAAACACTAAGATATTCATGAAATCTAGCAAAATTCATCATCAAAACCTCTCTCCCTATGTTCAGCCAACATGTATTCCCTCATGGAAACTTGTGTTTCATCCATAGAAAATGAAAAAGAAAGCATGGGTAAGATAGATCTTAAGCTAAAATTGAAAAATCTTACCTTTGATTACTTTGTTCCTTGAAATTCAACAAATTTCTCTTGGATTTTCTTTTCTAGGGTTTGTTCTTATTCTTTTCTCTTTGTTCTTTGCTTTGGCCGGCCATGAAGAATGAAATGGGAGGAGTGTGTGCTGGTTTTTAAAGGGAATTATAAAAGGATTAAAATTTACCATGTGTCACCATGTAATTGGTCCATGCTTAAAACTTAACAATTAAGCATTTGCTCACCACCACATGTAATTTCTTAATTATCCAAAGTATAAAATGATAATAGGTGAAATTCATGGGCTTGACAAGTGTTATGATGGTGTAAAATTTTAAAAATTTCAATTACATTCTCATGGGCACGTAAAATGATTGTTTTGCCCTTATGCTCGAAATTGAAATATTTCACGTCTAAAATTCAAATTATGTTCCAACTAGTCAAACTTGGTCAAAAATTTCGTCCAACATTCCAATTTTGCCATCAGGTGGCAAAATGATCATTTTGCCCTTACGTTATGAAAAATCCTAATTTGACTCCAAGTTAATCTTCGAACTCTGAATCATCATATTAAAACATTCTAAGGTTCAATAACTCTCAAATACATCCATTCAAATGAGTTCAAGGTTTTAATCGACTTAATTGTACCATTAGGTACGATACCAAGTTTTAACGATTCTTCGAGGCATCCAAGTATGCAACATGCTATCAAATACATGAATGACATGTAAAATATATAATACAGGTTTCTATCAGCAATTGATGCAAATGTCGTACTCACATAAGATCTATCTGAGCCAGAATCTATCAAAACATAAGCATCTTTATCAAATAAAGACATAGTACCTGTCACTGCTCCAAGTCGGACCCGTGCCTCATCTTCTGTCACAGCAAAAACTCTTGTCGCGGTACGAGTCTGTGATCTCGAAGGTGGATGTGTCGGGGTATTACTCTCCACACCGAACCGTATGGCTACTCCCTGTCTCGGTGGTAACCTAGAAGAATCTCTCCTCTGCATATCAGTGCGAGCTGGTGGATATGATGCAGCTACAGTGGCTCGTCCTAACTGTGGGCAATTACTCCTAATGTGACCCGTCTGTCCACATTGGAAACATCTTGTTGGCCCTCTACATAGCCCACTATGATAATTCCCACAATTTCTGCATTTGTCAGAACCTCCGGAACTCTTCCCAGAGCCAGTCATAGCAGATCTGCTAAACCTCAAAGGTCTCTGCTGTGATGGTGGAAATAGAGGTCGAGGAAATGTCACGGAAACAGAAGTAGTGCTCCTTGAAGTATCTGAGTCCTTGCCTTTTTTTACTGGCTGACTAGAAGACATACCAGGATTCATCTTTTTTGCAAACTCAGTCCGAATCCTCATATTCTCATTCGCGAGCTTCTCAGCCCGTAAAGCCATCTGTACCACCTCCTTATGTGGCTCCCTACCAGTCACTGTCATTCGCTCTCTAATCTCATTACGGAGCCCTTCCTCGAAATAGTTGGCCTGATCTTGCTTAGATTTCACCAGATCCGGCACATATAACATCAACTCGTTAAAACGAGTATCGTACTCCTCTACAGTTAGATTTCCCTGTTTCAAACTCAAAAATTCTCTTTTCTTTTCTTTCTGATGGAAATAAGTGAAATACTGACCATCGAATTCCCTGAGAAAATCGGACCATGTCTGAGGAGTAGCGGAACGGGACTTCACCGAATTCCACCAAGTACGAGCCCTCTTCTCTAATAATCTCGTAGCCACCATCAGCTTCATGTCGTCGTCTAATCCCATATCAGAGAGAGTCTCTGAAACTTGATTAATCCAGTCCTTGGCCACAGTGGCATCCAACTCACCCGTGAAAGATACACAACCCAATTGCCTAGCCTCCTTTAACTTCTTGGAAATGGATACATCCTGTACTGGTGGTGGAACTAAAGGAGTAGCTGGAGGCATTACAGGTGGAACTTGACCAGTCTGAGCTTGACCAACCATTGC
>NC_030856.1:21102224-21105610 GCF_000208745.1 Theobroma cacao | reverse complement strand
CCTTTGACTTATCCAAGTCTTAAGTGAAATTTTCAGATTTTTTCAAAGTTTTGGTAGAGTAAATTTTTCAAAATTACACTTTTGCCCCCGAACTTTTCAAAAATTACATTTTTGATTCTGCGTGGTGAAATTACCATTTTACCCTTTTTCTCTCAATTATACCGAAATTAAAATTTTTCACTTCTAAACCTCAAATCATAATCCAATAAGTCAAATTATACTCCAATAAGTCAATGGGGTCAAAAAAAGCTTTTCTAAAATTTTCATTTTTGTCCCCAGGTGGCAAATGGCCATTTTGCCCCTAGTTAGTGAAAATTCCAATTTTGACTCCAAATTGATCTTCAAACTCCAAATTACCATTTTAAGTCATCAATGAACTGTGAAACTCTTAATCTCACCTTAAAATTCCTATTTGATCTAGTTCGAAGATTAAATAAACTTTGTTGTACCTCTAGTACAATACCGGACTTTTGTAAATTTTTCGGGGACTCTCCTAGCATGCAATCATGCCATCATCACATGTATGTCATGAATAGTATTTTATAAGGTCGGGCTTTACAATAATACTCATCCTCATTTAAAAATCGAGATTTATCTATGGACCAAAAGAGATTTACATGAGGAAAGAAAACAATAACTAGTCGTAGACTTGATATTTTAATGGAAATTGCTAATTGCTTCACTATAATCTTGTTATGTATAACAGTTTAGGGTGACAATAAGGAATATGGTCAGCAAAGTACTCGCAGTTAAAGAGAATGAAAAGAAGATGGAAATAGCTTGTTACAGCAGGATGATATTTCCTGAAAAGAAGAAAAAAAAAGCTTTTTCATTAAGCGATTGTTATTTGTATTGGCCTATTTTATTGTAGCATCATAAAAAAATTTTCATTTAAGTCATCCCAATTTTAACAATTTCTCCAAGTTCTGTTAAGATAGTTAAGAAAATTTCACATTCTTAGCATGTGTATATACTAATGAAAAAACCCTTCAGAACGACATTTAAGAAAAAGCCTTTAGAAGTAGCTTATATGGTTCAAGCCATCCTTTAATATAAGGTCCACCCTTACAAAAGAACCTTAAACCCACCATTACAAAAGGCACTCTTTTAAAGTCAATATTCACCAACTATAAAATGAAGTCAAAATCCATAAATTGAGTTTATATTACAATCGGATAATTTCTCATATTTTTCTTTTATATTATTATGATTTGTACTTAATACCCAAAGATAATTACACATTGACCTAAGCAATAAAATTTTTATACATTTCAAATTTAAATTTCTATAAATTTACCATTATTTAGTATTTAAATTTTATGACTTTACTTTTAAATTTCCCAACCACTAGTTTTCCTTTTACTAATTTTTGTCTTCATTTATCAAGTTCTTTTCCACCGAAATTTCTTACCCTTATAAGTCCTTACTAACTTCATCAAAATAAATTCCATAAGCTATTATTTAAGTATCAACAACCAAGGTTTAAAAAACAATAGTCATCAACTGAATAAATAATACAACTTTATGCAAATATATAGTGCAAATTATTAAACTTACAAACTGAAACAGCTGCTCCCTAAACCTAAATTCAGCAAATACTCATCTCATCTGTAGACACCATAAACAAGAAAAAGCCAGATTCAAACAAATATCAAAACTTCCAATAACCAAAAAACTTCAAAACAAATCAGCCACCAAAAAAATGCTCAACTACTAGCAACTGGAACCATAATCCACAATAATAAAAAATCCTAGCCTTAAACCAAGGATTCTGCTAAACCCATAATAGACAAGGAAATAATAGAACAAATATAAATTAGAACCAAACAATAACCAAAACATACCAAAATAAAAAAAGAAGAAGCTAGATCTGAAAGATTTAGCGCGGCGATGGTATGGAGAGAGTAAAAGAAAAGAGCAAGGGTGCAATCGCCGGTGATTAGGAAAATAAAGAGAGAGGGAAAGTAGTGATGTCGGCGACTAGAAAATAGTTGGGAACAGGTTCTGCGCGCTAGCGGTAGGGAGGGAAACAAACTCAGCTTTTGGGTAGTCGGCCAGCGAAGGAGAGAGGAACGATGCAGTCACCGGCTGAAGTATTAATGGACAACGAGAGAATTTGATTTGGGTGCAGAGCTGGTTTTGCGCGCTGGTGATAGAGAGGGAAACAAACTCAGCTTTTGGGTAATTGGCTAACGAAGGAGAGAGGAACGGAGCAGTCGTTGGTCAGTTGAAAGAAAGAAACTGATAGAGAGGCTGTTGAGAGAGAGAATGAACGCACAGAGAGGGTCGCGGGTAGAGAGAGAAAAAGAGAGAAAAAATGAGAAGGGAAGGGGAAAAAAAACCTTAAATACTTAGGGTTAGAGTCTTCAAAACGACGGCGTTTTGAAGACTTTTAAGTGGCCATTGAAGCACCAAAACGATGCATTTTGAGAGCTGCAGTTTAGGCCTCGGGAAGCCAATCCGGTGCAACATTTTTGGGCTTTTTGTGGGTCTTTGAGCTGGGCCAATTCTAGCCCAAAAAGGCATAACGTTTCTTTTTAATTTAGCCTTGTTTTAATTAGTTTTGGGTCTAAACCATTTTGCTTCTATGAAATATATTTTTTTAGTTTCATTTTAATCCAAGGAAAGGTTATATATTTAAATATATACATTCATTTTAGTATTAGAAAATCAAATAAACAAAAAAATATTTGAAAAGGAAGAAATATTTATATTGTAAATATATTTACATACTCGTAAATATAATAAATAATCTTATGCACCAAAGAAGAACTTATATAGGCTCGCAAAAATAATAAAACATGCAATTTATGTCACTTGCAACTGGCAAGTCAGTTTTAATAATGTTAAGTTGGGGAGTTTTTAAATTAGTTTAGGTGGGTGGTAGACTTAGTTAAAGTCTAATTCATTTTTCATTTGGACATAGGTTCAAGTCTTTATACTAATACAAATTTAAATATTTTAAATTTAATTAATAAATAAATTTTTTTATTACTCAATATAAAACATAATGTTATATTACTAAATTTATTATATATATTAATGACACAAATTATATGTTATACTTTGATATATATTACAAAATTTGTATAATTTCTTATCAATATAATTTTATAAAATTATGATAATAACTAATAAAATTAATAATTGTAATCATATAAATAAAATTTACGATAAGCTTACATATAAAACATATTAATATATATATATAGGATATTTTAATTTCTCATATACTTACATATATATATTAACTTATAATGTTATATCTATCAATTAAAGAATATAACTTGTAGTTTCATATTAATACAATACGTTATATTTTGTTTTGTCAATAATGCAGGTTTATATATATATATAGCTATGATTCTAATTTGTATACATAAGAT
>NC_030856.1:21097752-21102057 GCF_000208745.1 Theobroma cacao | reverse complement strand
TATATTATTTTATTTTATTTTATTTGATTATTATATCTTATTATGTAATTTCATTAAATTAACAAATTTATTTTGGTTTTTTATAATTTTTTTAATGTTACAAAATTACTTTATTAATGTATGATTCTATAAAATTTTAAAAAATGTACAAAATTAATCAAAGGAAAACAGACTCAAACTTTTAAATATTATAAACTTCAATATGTATGTATTTGCTTTTACTAATATCTATTTTTTGATAAAAGATTAATAAAATTTATAAAAAGTATAAAATATTTTAACATAATACTATTACCAACTGAATATTCTGTTGGAAAATTTCCGTTGGTAATAACATTTTCTAATGAAAATTCTATTGAAAACTTTACTGGGCTTTAAAATTTTTTTGTCCTTTAACTTTTCGACAGATTTCCAATGGAAAATCCTTTGGAAATTCCGTCGGAATAGGTGGTGGTTGAAATTTTTTTCCCAAAAAAAAAAAATTTTCCAATTGATTTCCAACGAAAAAATTCCATTGGAAATTCGTCGAAAAAATTCAACAAAATTTTTTTGGAAATTTCCAACGAAATTTTTTCTGTCAGAAATACCATGTTTTTTTGTAGTGTTTGTTCCATAAAAAAGTTAATCATCATCATCTGCCTTAGTCAACCTATGATTGTAATCAATAGGTGTAATAATAGGTTTACTTGGAAATCCATATTTTTCCAAAAAATCAAATGTATACTTCCTTTGACAAATTGAAAACCGTATGTCAAATCTTGCAACTACCAATACAGGAAAGCATTTCAATTTTCCAAGATCCTTCAAC
This sequence comes from Theobroma cacao, assembly GCF_000208745.1. Lineage (NCBI taxonomy): Eukaryota > Viridiplantae > Streptophyta > Magnoliopsida > Malvales > Malvaceae > Theobroma > Theobroma cacao. The sequence goes on along the minus strand of NC_030856.1, from coordinate 21,101,249 downwards.
TTAAATTTGGACTTCCAAAACTCCTTCACTTCAGTAATGAGCTAGGAATAATAACATCATCAACATACACTAAAAGGGCTATGAAATCAACATTATCGACTTGTTTAGTAAACAATGAATAGTTTAATCCTTATTGAAAAAAATAAAATTTTAATAGTGAGTTGCTAAATTTTGAATTCCATTACCTAGATGCTTGTTTAAACCCATATAATGACTTGTGTAACTTGCAAACCAATTTTGAATGTGAAGGGTACTCCCCTTGAACCTTATACTCTTTTGGCAACTCCACATACACTATCTTATCAAGATCACCATTAAGAAAGGCATATGTTTACATCCATTTAAGTAAGATGCCACCCTTTAATTACAACTAAAGCTAAGAATGTTATCACATTTTATTTTTAGGGACATGATCGGTGCAAGAACTTATGTGGGTATGGCTTACTAGGCACGAGAAAGCCTTTTACTTATCATGCACATGTGGATTCATCATAACATTCATTCACATAATCAAATAACTTATTTCACATTCAACTGTATGCACCATCACATAATATGGAATTCTTTATCATAAAGTGTGGAAATGTTTTCATTCATATATCAACTTTTTTTTCCTTAAAGTCATTTGTAATATATCATTAAACTGAAAGGGAATGAATTCCCCCTTCCCCAAATTGCAGTACAACACTAAGATGAAGACCAAGCACAGAACATACTAAGAGTTATGCCTATAACATGAGATAGCGTATACCCCCTAATATCCCTTCAAAATATACAATCCTTTCTACTGTCAACCCAATTTCTAACTTTAAGGAACAAAATTAACCTAAGAACACACCAAAAACCCTCATCCATGTTTATGAAAAAAGTGTAAAGGTAACAACAATTGGTCCCCAACATCTTATACATAAAACCCACCCTACCAACCTACCTCTTCCCTGAATTGTGCAAGGCTCAAGTGTCTTGACTCTAACACTTACCATTTGTCTATACATAAAAATAATTCTCAATTTCACTATTAATAATTCAACAAAACACATACTTAAACTAGAATCATTATCTCAACCATTCTAGCTTATTTTCGTCCTCTTTAACACAATACAATCATCACTAGAATACACTCCTAAAAGAGATTAAATGGTTCAAGGACTTACGTGAAGGTTCTCAAGAATGCTGACATTTGCCGTATACTTTCCTTTACTAAGGTTCCTTCTCTCTTAACATGCTAAATCTCTTAACCCTCCACTTCCTTTTTCAGTCACTCTATTTGTAGAACCAATTTTCTCATTCTCCATGATGCCAAGTTTGGATGATTTGTCCATCTTACCACATTGCTTGAATAGCTCTCAATGAGAACTGTGAAGTCCTCATTCTGTCTAGAAATTGAAAAAAGCAAAAGCGCTTCCTTCACTGCCATCATTTCAACTGGATTAGAATTTGCCTCACCAAATGCTTTAGAGAAAATAATTTTAACTTCCCTACTACTATCCCTCAAAATTCCACCAATCCTCGCAAGCCTTGAACAACCTCTAGCCATTCTATCAACGTTGAACTTCATTAGTCCATGCTTAGGCTTCTCCCATTATATCCATTTCTATTTTTGTCCCTTTTTGACCAGTTGACCTTGAAGAGGAGGCTATTTATATACATTAAGAACTAATGAAAACTCTATCACTATGTGTGAGTTCGGGAACCTATCTAACTCATTGTGAAATTTGAGTCACCACCATTCTTGTTTGTTTTGGTGCAATTGGCCACTTAATTAAGTTTATGCTTTTTAATAAGATCTTGTGCTTGACTTAAGTTCATTAAAAAAGATAAGTTTTAGTCTATTTAACAAAGATGGGCTTGAAAGTACAGTTATACATGAGAAAAGATTAGCACCCCTATGACGCCTGTTCCAAACAATGGTACCAATTAACCATTTGTTATCCTATTTTAGCCTTAATTATAGATTCTTAATTTAATTCCTATTTTCCTTAATTAGTATTTACTTGTTATATGCCATTTTGTTAGCTTTACAATTGATCCTATTTTGAAATGACAAAATCAAATGATCAAAATAGAAGTTTTAAAGTTCATTTAAACATCACAAAACCCTTTAAGAAATTGCAAGAAAAATAGTTAAATGTTGGTAAAAATTAGAAGCGTCAAATGCCTTAAAAATTGCCTTATAAAGCAAAAAATATTGAGACATTTCATAGAGGTATTCAAATGTTTCTTCAATATGTATTGAGACATGGCATCAAAGTATCGAGACATCACCTCCAAGCCTCAAATTCCAGAAGGCAAGTACAAAGGTATCAAGACATGGCTTTAAAGTATTGAGACATCACCTCTTAGCTTCAATTTCCAGAAAATGTTAGTGTAGATAAGCAATATATCAAGAGGGAGATGAATTGATATATTAAAAATTTCTTTATAAAATCTACATGTCAAAATCAAAACTTTTTCACTAAAAATTATTTTCTAGTGTCAAAACAATTTTTCAACAATAACTTAGTAAGTATAAAAATAATGTATCTAAGTAAAATAATTTCCTAATTATAAAACAATAAATCAATGTAAAGTTAATTTCCTAATGCAAACGCAAGCAATAAATAATAGTATGGAAAATTAAAGGAGACATAAGAAATTTATAGTGGTTTGGCTTTTTCGATGCCTACAGCCACTCCTTTGGAAACAAAGGAATTTCAATCCATTATCAAGGATTCTTACTTTTTAATGGGAAGTGGTAACCCTTACAATCCATAAAGGGATTTTTGCTTTTTATGGGATCAAGCAATAACCCAAACAATCCATAAAGGATTCTTGCTTTGTGATAGGAAGCAATAACCTTGACAAGATAGCTTTTCAAGGTTAAACTAGAATCTTGACAACAAAATTCAAATTTCAACAAGAAAATTCCTCTACAAAGGTTGGGTGCTAAGACTTTTAGTTTGTTTGTAGTGAGAAAAGAAATTTCAGCTTGATTGAAGTAAGAATTCAACTTTGAAAGCTTGATGGAATACTAAAAATATGCTAAATAGTGAAGATGTCATGACCCGGTACTCTCTTCAAGCCCGTGACAACCGCCACGATGTCCCAATAGACAAACCTTACCCGAAATGTCAATCGAAACCTCGCAAGGCTCTAGCATCAGTTTTTCACCTCCCCTGTGAGCAACAGTTACTAAATATCATGTTTTAAAGGAATATAAACAATTTTCAAATCAAAGGCAATCAAAAAGTAATTTCTACAGCACAGGGGTATTTTGGTCATTTTACCTGAAAATTTTGAAACTTGCTAAAAATATAATATATAAATGAAAAATATACATTTCATATCTAAAAATAAATTTAGGTATCTAAATCATCCATTTAAAGTGAATTTATAACTAATAGAACTAAATAAAAATATTGGATAAAATATTTCATTTTCATATAAAACAATATTTATAAAATTCTACGTAAACAATTACTGTAGCGTAATAACAAAATAAATTCATATACATAATA
>NC_030856.1:21092398-21094662 GCF_000208745.1 Theobroma cacao | reverse complement strand
GCCATATTATGCTACTGGAATTTTTATGGGTCTGGTGGTATATTAAACGGTCACTGCAGTGGTGGGGGTTTCCGTGGACTGCCTATGAGAGGGGCACGGTAACTCAATTATATACTTACCTCCGGGGGGAGATGTTGGGTGAAGTATCTCCTGAGGTATGATTTGAGTGCACCTCACGTTCGGGCCACCACGTGAGAGTGAGACTCAGCCAACGCCAAGGAACGGCTGTGTATCAGATGTGAAAACATGTTTACGGGTATGGGTCATTGAACAGCCTTGGCGGTCTCAGTGGGATACCTTGACGAAGGTACCCGGGAGAATAATTCTGGCAGGAGCCAAGTTTAAGAAATTCATAAGCCGGGAAATTTTGATGAAAAGAAATTATTTGGTATAGATTGAAACGAATTTTGTGTTATGAACATTATTAAGATGTAACGTTTTTATATTGTCTCCATCTACTCGACTTTATATGCTTTTGATGGTAATTGTTTACTCACTGGGATTATTTAATCTCACCCTCTTCCTATCCATTTTTCAGGCTCAGGACAGTTTGTTGATAGTTGATTAAGACGAGAATTAATCTCGGAGTTGCATCATAGGAAGTAAGGGTTTGTAACTCTACACCTTCTTGGTTAGTTGGAGGCCCACGTGTCACTGTAAATGAAATTTCATATTTTAATTATCTTTATTACTATATGAATAAATTTATTTTACTCTTACGCTACAAAAGTTATTTAAAGAAGACTTTGAAAATATTGTGTTTTAAGAAAATAGAATATTTTATTTAATGTTTTTGTTATATTCAAATAGCTATAATTTTACTTTAAACAAATGTTTTAGACTTCAAAATTTAATTTAAATCATGAAATATGTGTTTCCACTTACATATTGCATTTTTACGAATTTCGAAATTTCAAAAAAAAATTTGAAAAATGACGAAAATGCCCTTGTGAGCTAGAAAATAATATTTTATTGTTTTGAGTTAGAAACAACTTATGATTTCTTGAAATGCGAGATTTAATAACTGTCGCTCACCGGGGAGATGCGGAAGTTGATGCTAAGCCTTGCGAGGTTTCGATCGGCATTCGAGGTAATGAGTGCTTATCGGGACGTCGCGACGGTTGTCACGGGCCCGATGGGAGTTCCGGGTCGTGACAGAGACAATTAAAAATAATTCATTTCAGCAAATTTTTCACAACACGAATATTCATTTCAACCAAATAATCAATATGGCTGATGAATTTCTCAAAACTTGGCTCATGCCAAATCCTGTACTCGGGGACACTTGGACCAGGGGTATCCAACCGAGTCTGCCAAGGCTGTGAAAAATTTTATATGATCATAAAACTTGTTTTTATTTTGAAAAAAAAGCAGTCGTTCCTTGGCGTTGACTGAGTCTCACTTCACGTGGTGGTTAACGTGAAGCGCACTCAAAAAGCCCACCTCAAGAGATACCCTACGCGCCTCTACGATCGATGTGAGAATATAAAGGAGTTTATCATGCCCCTCTAATAGGCTGGTCCACGGAACCCCATCACTGCAGTAGCTAATCTTTAATCCACCAATTGATCAAATCTCAATGACATAGCATGGCAATTACATTACTAACCAATTTATCAAGGCAAAACAAACAGTTCATATTTTTCAACACAAGTATAAATTCAGCAAATCATGCCAATTTATCACAAGCCATTTAATTCAAATCATAATTTACAATAAATCACATGGTCTCCAATTACTCAAATTTTCAAATCCAACATTCTATTTTCAAATCAATTTATAAAAAATTCAATTTATTTTATAATTTCATTTATTTTATAAATTCATATTTTTCTCATAAAACAATAAATTCATCATTTAAAATAATTTTTACAAATCACAAAATTGAATAAAAACTACTCTAGATAATTCAGACGATAATAGGTTAACTCACAGGTTTCAAAAGTTCAGATTTCTGGTGTACTCAGCTTGGTGATCTCCAAGCGTAATTTCCTTGCCTTTGTCGAAGGGCACACCCTCTGACACAGTAAAAAGTCAAGGAATTTACTACGTTTCCCTTAAATTGAAATAACTAATTTAGATCACTAATGCATGCTATGAAATGCAAAAGGTCTAAATTTTGCCTAAACATCGTATTGACCTATTTCGGTCTTTTACCCGATAAATTGAAATACGCATCCAATATAGCTCCAATTGATCCCATTTCTTTTTCTGATGCTTCAAATCACCAATGTCCAGCCAAATAACCCAAAAATCAGCAAAGC
>NC_030856.1:21087111-21090968 GCF_000208745.1 Theobroma cacao | reverse complement strand
ATGCTTTATTTATGGCAATTATCATCCTTTGAAGCCAGATCAACAGTACCTTTCTCATTCATGATTTCTTATATCGAGTCACCAAGCATACCTTTATCACCCTTATTAAATTTGAACCATAACTTCATCTCAATTATACCGATTTTGATCACATATCATACTTACTTATGTATACTTAATCATCATTTTATTAATTTGCTCCATGCCAAATTTCTCAACCTTGATTCATTCATCTTATACTGGTACATACCCTTCATTTAATAGAGTTCCATTAAGAACTTAAACAATCCAAGGTTTACCTTCAAAGTCACTCATAACTTTAATCGTTCATTGCATGCCCATTAACATTTTAGCTCACTGATTTCCCTGGATATTATTTCAAAATCTCCCAATTACTGAGAACAATTCTTCACCTTAGTTAGTAAAATTATCAATTTCATATATACATACGTACATGTATTTTCAAATGTCAACATCTCTCATTATGTATAGAGATCCATGTGTTCACATGCCTTGGACTACATTCCCCTTTATTCATCCACATCCCAATCCTACTTTCAATATAATAATTCTTATAATGCATGTCAACCTTCTTATTATACTTGCGTACAACTGCATATCATTCATATCTTTTCCAATCATATGCTTAAGTTTCCTTGTACTATATGTCATTGCATCACAATGTCATCTCCATTGAATTATAATCTATTATGCGTGTATGCTTTATAATCCTATTGATGCCTCAAAGATTTATCTCAACTTGATCATTGCATCTCATATAATACCACAACTCCTAAGAGTCATCCTTTTTCCTTGATTATCCTTCATATAATGTAGAGGCATGATCCATGCACATCCTTAGCATTTTCGAACTCCGTTTTCCACAATATGTATATTAAGAAAGTTTCATTACAATATTCCCTATAAACTCATTTACTATATTATTCTTGAAACCTTTATTTACATTCTCATCACTTAATATTTACATCTCTTATTACTATCTTATACCTATGTCTAACTTTTCACTCATTCTCTCTAGGTTGGACTCATGCTTCGTCTTTCGCTATAGCAAAAACCCTTGTCGAAGTACGAGTCTGTGGTCTAAGAGGTGGATATGTCGGGGTGTTACTCTCCACGTCAGACCGTATAGTCACTCCTTGTCTCATTGTACTTTAGTGGAATCTTCCTCTGTATATTCGTACGGGCTAATGGAGATGGAACAGCTACAGTGGCTCGTCCTAACTGTGGGCAATCACTCTTATAGTGACCTAGCTGATCACAATGAAAGCATCTTACAAGCTTCCTACATAGTCCGACGTGATATTTTCCACAATGTCTGCATTTATCAGAACCTCCGGAACTCTTCTCAGAAGTAGTCATCTCAGACCTACTAAATCTTGGAGGCCTCTGCTGTGTTTGTGAAACTAAAGGTCGGGAAGATGTTATTGGGGCAGAAGTAGTACTTCCTGAAGCCATTGAGTCCTTGCCCCTTTTTGGCTGCTGACTAGAAGATCCACTCGGATTCCTTCTCTTTGCAATTTCAGCTCGCATTCTCCTATTTTCATTTGTGAGCTTCTCGGCACTTAGAGCCATCTGTACCATTTCCTTATGTGGCTCCCTACCTATCACTGTCATTCGTTCTCTTATCTCATTACGGAGCCCTTCCTCAAAATAACTAGCCTGGTCTTGTTCCAATTTCACCAAATCAGGCATGTATAACATCAGCTCGTTAAAACGAGCTTCGTATTCCTCTACTGTTAGATTCCCTTGCTTCAAATCTAAAAATTCTCTCATCTTTTCTTTCTAATGGAAGTGGGTATAATATTGACCGTCAAATTCCCTCAAAAAGTCTAACTAGGTCAGTAGAGTAGTAGTTCGAGATTTTACCGAGTTCCACCAAGTACGGGCCCTTTTCTCCAATAATCGCGTAGCCACCATTAACTTCATGTCATACTCTAATCTCATGTCAGAGAGAGTTTTCGAAACTTGGTTAATCCAGTCTTTGGCTACAGTAGGATCCAACTCGCCCATAAAAGAAACGCAACCTAGCTGCCTAGCTTCCTTCAATTTCTTAGAAATAGAAATATCCGGCATCGGTGGTACTGTAGGAGTAGCTGGAGGCACTATAGGTGGAACTTGACCAGTTTGAGCCTGACCAGCCATAGCGATAAAGAAAGCTGCCAATGCCTGTTCTACCTCAGCAGTAGGTGCTGCTCTAATAGTGGACGCAGTCGATTCCTCTTCCATAAGATCTGGCTGATTCTGTCGAGGACGACCTCTGCCCCGCCTAGCTGATCTAGTAAGGGGTGGACGTCCACATCGAGGAAGCATAATGTTCTATAAAAGAAAACAAAACAAGTTTATGCAGACCTACGTATTCTAATCGACCTAATTTAACTCGGGGCCACGCTGACACTGTAAACCTTTAAAATAATTTTAAAACCGAAAGCTTTAAAACCATGCTTTGATACCACTTTAATTGTCACGACTCGAAACCATCCTTGAGTTCGTGACAACCGCCGCGATGTCCCGATAGGCACTCATCCCCCGAATACCATATCGAGACTTTGTAAAGCTTTCGTATCAGTTTCTTATTTCCCCTGTGGTTAATCATTGCCAAATGTCGTATTTTAGAGGCTTTTAAGCCTTTTTTCGATTTAAAACAGTGGAAGAATAAATTTCACTTCACAGGGGCATTTTGATAATTTTTCATCAAAAATTTCAAATTTGACCAAAATGTAGTACTTAAGCGAGAAATGCATATTTCGAAATCGAAATTAAATTTGAATGTCTAAAACGTGATTTAAAATGGAATTATAACCATTTAAATAAAATAAAAATATTCAACAAAATATTCTTTTTTTTTTTTACAAATTAATATTTATAGAGTATTCTGAAAATGATTTTTAGTAGCGTAAAAGTTAAATATATTTATACAAACTATAATACGGAAAACCAAAGTATGAAATTTAATTTACAGTGCTACGTGGGCCCATAAATGAACAAAAGTAGTAAAGACAATAAACCTACAGTTTTTGAAGTAGTATGGCCAACTATAGTTCTCGATGATGTCTGCTCTCTATAAGCTAACTCGACCTGAAATGATGGGATAAAAAAAAATAGTGAGATTATAAAATCTCAGTGAGTAAACAAACACCATCTAAATAATCTAAAGGCGAGTAAAGGGAGACAATTAAAAATAATTCTTTTCAGCAAATTTTTCACAACACGAATATTCATTTCAACCAAATAATCCATATGGCTCATGAATTTCTCAAAACTTGGCTCATGCCAAATCCTGTACTCGAGGACACCTGGACCAGGGGTATTTAACCGAGTCCGCCAAGGCTGTGAAAAATTTTATATAATCATAAAACTTGTTTTTATTTTGAAAAAAAAGCAGTCGTTCCTTGGCATTGACTGAGCCTCACTTCACATGGTGGTTAACGTGAAGTGCACTCAAAAAGCCCACCTCAAGAGATACCATACGCGCCTCTACGATTGAGGTGAGAATATAAAGGAGTTTACCGTGCCCCTCTAATAGGCTGGTCCACGGAACCCCACCATTGTAGTAGCTAATCTTTAATCCACCAATTGATCAAATCTCAATGGCATAGCATGGCAATTACATTACTAACCAATTTATCAAGGCAAAACAAACAGTTCATATTTTTCAACACAAGTATAAATTCAGCTAATCATGCAACTTTATCACAAGCCATTTAAATCAAATCATAATTTACAATAAATCACATGGTCTCCAATTACTCAAATTTCAAATCCAACATTCTATTTCAATCAATTATAAAAATTCAATTTATTTTATAATTCCATTTATTTTATAAATTCATATTTTT
>NC_030856.1:21063858-21085430 GCF_000208745.1 Theobroma cacao | reverse complement strand
TCCATTTGGAGTGAAAAGTTGGCTAATTAGACTAAATAAAAATATTCGATAATATATTCCATTTTCTTACAAAACAATTTTTATAGAACTATGCATAAATAATTTTTGTAGCGTAAGAACAAAATAAATTCATACACATAGTGATATAGTAAACTAGGTATTCAAAATTATCCTACAGTGGCATATGGACCCGAGATAACCAAAAGTGTGCAAGAATATAGACCTACGATTTCCAAGGAAGTAAGTCCAAAAGAAATCCTTGATGAAATCGACTGCCTACAGACTATCCTGAACCTTATATGGTTAAAAAGAAAGTGTGAGTTTTCATAAACTTAGTGAGTAAACAAAGTCCGTCATTAACTTCTAAAGCCGAGTAAATGGAGACAGTTAACTTTCATCATACCATAATCCACAACATTTTGTACTTGTTTCAAATCATATAAAACAACACATTTCATTATAATACACATCAAAACTTATGATTTTCTTAAAAACTTGGCTCGTGCCAAAAATCATACTCGGTGATACCTTGGCCAAGGAATTCAACCAAGTCCGCCAAGTTTATTAAGTTAACAACTACTCATAAAAACATAGTTTAGCCATCTCTTGGCATTGGCAGAGTTCATCCTCAAGTGGTGGTTCCGCGTGAAGTGAACTCTGTCGCACCTTAGGAGATATCCTTCGTGCCTCTCATACTAAGGTAAATATAATGGGGTTTATCATGCCCCTCTAATAGACTGATCCACGGAAATTCGCCTACTGCAGTGGCTAATTAAATAACCCACCAATCAAAAAAATTTTGACAGTATAACGTGGCTAACATAATACTACCCAACCTGTCAAAGGAAAACAAACAGTTTAATATATTTCACAACCCAAAAACCCAGCCACATATGTCATCACGTATCAGTTCATAAATCATCAATTCTAAACATAGGTACGTAAACTTAAATATATAAGCAACATCAAAGGTCAGTCTCCACATACTCACATTTTCAAAAACATTATTGAATTGTAAAATAAGTCATAAACCTTATTCCTTAAATCGATTATTAGTCATAAAACATAAAATTCATTTAGGTTCAATATTCTTAAAATCATAAAAATGATTGTAAAAATACTCTAGATAGATAAGATGAACAGTGCTTACTCACTTTGACGGGAATTTACAACACTCCTAGTCTCGATCCTCGGGTGCAATACCTTTAACCTTATCCGAGGGCTCACCACCTATACATAATGTGCAACAGGAAATTAATATACTTATGCTAAATTGTCACAAACTATTCTATGTTCTATATGAATGCATGCAATGAAATGGGAGGTGTTCAGCCTATCGCGCACTATACACTATTTAATCGGTCTAAACGTCCAATTCGATTCCAATTAATTTATTGCACTTCTAGTACTCTCCAAAATTCCGCACACTTCAATAAAAATCTATTCTAAGTGTAATTACAAAAATATCCCTCATTATTGTGCAAATTGCTAACTAACTGGAGTAAAATTTTTTGGTACCCGTTTTCGATTTTTGGTATTCCTAAGCACCAAATACAATCTAAAGGGCATGAAAAACAACCAAATTCATCATCAAACCTCACCCATAAAATTCGGCCAAGATAGGTTCTATAATGGGCATGTGGATTTCTTACTAAATGTTACTAAACACCTAAAAACACTAAGTTACCTTGAAATTCAACTAAATTCATCACCAACTTTCTCTCTCTAAATCTGGCCAACATATTGCCCCTCATGAAAACTTGAATTTAATTCATGAAAAATGGAAAAGAATGCATGGGCAAGATGAATTTCAAGCTTAAGATTAAAAATTTTACCTTTAATCACCAATTTCTTGAAATTTCGACAAATTTTCCTTACTTTTTCCTCCCTAGGGTTTTTCTTTTCTTTTCTTCTCTTTCTGCAGGTGCTGGTCGGCCTTCAAATTCTGAGTGGAAGAGTATGGGCTGGTTTTTAAATGGCAATATAAAAATTTTTAATTTTTGACACATGTCACCTTTTTATTTGTCCGTTTGTTTTAACTTAATTTTTAAGCCTTTTCTCACCACCACAAATGCTCTAATACTTATCCATAGCATAAAATAATAATAGGTAAAATTCTGGAGCTTGACATATGTCATAGTGGTGTAAAATCGTAAAATTCCAATTTTACCCTTGTGGACCCGAAAAATGACATTTTTGCCCTTATGCTTGAAATTGAAATTTTTCACTTCTCAATCTCAAATTATACTCTAATTGGTCAAGCTTGATCAAAATTTTCATCCAACTTTCCAAATTTGTCCTTGAATGGCAAAATTACCATTTTGCCCCTATGGTATGAAAATTCCTAATTGACTCCAATTTAATCCTCGAACTCCAAATCATCATATTAAGTCATTCTGGGGTTTTAAAATTCTCAATTTCATCTTAAAATTCCTATTTGAACTAGTTCGAGGCTTAAAATTAACTTAGTTGCGTAACTAGTTATGATACCGATTATTTAACTATTTTTAAGGCATTCTAACATGCAGATGTGTCATCAAGTATATGGATGTTGTGATGAGTATATAATGGAGTAGGGCTTAACATACGATTTCTAAGGGTGCAAATCCAAAAGCAAACCCTCGACAAAATCGATTGTCTACAGATTGCTCTAAACCTGAAATGGGTGAAAAGAAGGGGGTGAGTTTTTATAAACCTAGTAAGTACGCAAAGTTCATCTATAACATCTAAAGCCGAGTAAATGGAGACAATTAAAGCATCTCTTCATAATATGATTTATAACATTAAAACTAATTTCAACTATATAAAACAATTACATTTCATCAAAAATAATCAACAAGGCTTATGACTTTCTTAAAACTTGGCTTGTGCCAAAACTCGTACTTAGCGACACTTTATGTCGGGCATCCAACCGAGTTCGTCAAGGCTGTTAAAATAACATATACACATAGAACATGTTTTTCCGTTTAAAAACATAGTCGTTCCTTGGTGTTGGCTGAGTTTTACCCTCACGTGGTGGTTGGGCATGAAGTGAACTCTAAACTACCTTAGGAGATACCCTCCGCGCCTCTCATACTAAGGTAAAATATAATGGGGTTTACCGTACCCCTCTAATAGGTAGGTCCACGAAAACCCGCTCACTGTAGTAAGCTAATCACTTACCCAACCAAATCAATAAAAATTTCGACAGCATGACATGACTAATATGATATTACCCAACCTGTCAAGCCCGACCTTATAAAATACTTGCCATATCATTCATGTGATTGACAATATGCTTGCATACTTGGAAAGCCCAAAAAAATCTTCAAAAGATGGTAGTGTACTAAATGGTACAACTAAGTTGAATTAAGACTCGAACTAGTCCAAATAGAGATTTTAAGATGAAATTGAGAATTTTAAAACCTCAGAATGACTTAAAATGGTGATTTGGAGTTCGAGGACCGATTTGGAGTCATTAAAATTTTCATGACCTAGGGGCAAAATGGTCATTTTGCTACTCGAGGTTAAGATGTGAGTGTTGAATGAAATTTTTGACTAAGATTGATCATTTGGAGTATAATTTGAGTTTGAGAAGTGAAGAATTTTAATTTCGACGTTTTTCCGAGGATAAGGGCAAAATAGTTATTTTGACACCCCAAGGGAAAAATTGTAATTTTACACCACCCAACACTTGTCCAGCACATGAATTTCACCCATTATTATTATGAATAATTGAAGGATTTTATGTGGTGGAGAAAGAAAGCTTAATAGTTAAGAATTTAAAAATGGACCAATGGTAAGGTGACAAGTGTCAAGCTTTTATTTCTTTATTATTTTCCTTATAAATTAGCACAAAATCAACCTATTTCTCTTCATTATGGCCGGCCAAAGCAAGAACAAAGGAAGAAAAGAAAGAACAAAAACCCTAGAGTGAAAATTCAAGAGAAAATTGGTGGATTTCAAGTAATCAAGCAATCAAAGGTAAAATTTCTTGATTTTGACTTGTGATCTACCTTTTCCATACACTCTTTTGCATTTTCCATGGTTGAATCACATGATTTCATGATGAATCCCTTGCTGGCCAAACACTTAGAGGGAGGTTTTGATGCTTGATTCGGTTAGATTTCAATGTATTTAGTGTTTTTAGATATTTAGTGATGTGTAGCATGAAAAGCCAACAAGAAAAATTCACTTCCTCCCATTACCCATCATTGGCCGAAATTTCCATGTAGAGTGTGGATGGTGGATTTGATTTTATTTCAATTGAATTGGTTAGGAAATGATGAATTACGGTGAGAAAATCAAGTAGGAAAAATCATAGTGTTGATGCACCCACCATGGCCGAAATTCCCAAGAGAAAATGTGAAGATGATTTTGCTAAATTTTATGCTATTTGACTTGTGTTTGATGGTTTGGAGAATTGGAAGAAAAATGGAGTTAATTGGAGTTGAAATGGGCATATTGGCCAAATAATCGAGTGATAGATCGAATTAGGCCAATACTGTTTTATTTAGGTACATAATTGAATTTGTGTAGAACATCGTATTTAGACGACAATCCGAACAATTTGCATTCCATTTCATGCATCCATATAGTTTTATAACGGTTTAGCACCAATGTGGTAAATTGCTTGATTGTGCATTATGTCTATGTGGTGAATCCTCCGATAAGGGCAAAGAAATTGTACCCGAGGATCGATAGTCGGAGTACTCTAAAAATTCGACTCCCGAAATAATGAGTAACCTTATCATCATTTTAATTATCTAAAGTGGTCTTTTTATTCGATTTTGTGAATGTTATGGAAAATGGGTTTAAATGGTTAATTTTTAGGTTTTATAAACAAAATGTGTTTAAATGAAATGATTTTATAAATTGTCTTGAAATTGAATGATGGCTTTGAAAACAGAGTAATTGGAGACCATTTGATGTATTGTGAATTTATGGTTTTAATTGATTGGCTTATGGTAATATTGGCATGAATGGCTGAATTGGTATTTGTGTTGAAATGTATAAACTATTGTTTGCTTTGATAGGCTGGATAATGATAAAATTGCCATGTCATGCTGTTGAATTTTTATTGTATGGTGGGTTTTGCTTGCTTCAGTGGGCGGGTTTTGTGGACCAGCCTATTAGAGGGGCACGAAATCAGATTATATACGTACCTTGGTCAGAGAGGAGCGTAGGGTATCTGTCACGACCTGAAACTCCCATCGGGTCCATGACAACTGCCGCGACGTCTTGATAGGCACTCATTACCCGGAATGTCGATCGGAACCCCGCAAGGCTTAGCATCAGCTTCCGCATCTCCCCAGTGAGCGACAGTTATTAAATCTCGCATTTCAAGAAATCATAATTCGTTTCCAAATCAAAACAATATTTATAGAGAAATCTGTAAATAATTTATGTAGTGTAAAAACTAAATATATTCATACATACTTTAAAGCAGATAACTGAAGTATAAAATTCAAATTTACAATGACACGTGGGCCCCCAACTAACCAATAAGGTGCAAGTCTGTGAACTTACAATTTTGTCGATGCAAGGCTAACTGAAGTCCTTGATACAATCGGCTATCCCAAGCCTGAAATGTGGGGAATTGAGGGTGGTGAGATTATAAAATCCCAGTGAGTAAACAGATACCATCTAAACCATCTAAAATCGAGTAAATGGAGACAAGTAAGATATTCCATTCCAGTATGTTTTTCATAACATCAATAATCAATTTACTCAAATAATCAACTTGGCTTATGTATTTCACAGAAATTGGCTCCTACCAAAATCATTCCCGGGGATGCCTTGGCCTAGGCATCTGATCGAGACCGCCAAGGCTGTTCAGTGTAGTACACACATGAACATATTTTTACATTTGAAAATCTAGCCATGCCTTGGCGTTGGCTGAGTCTCACTCTCACGCGGTGGTCCACGTGAAGTGCACTCAAATCTTTACCTCCAGAGACACCCTCCACACGGCTTTCCGATCGAGGTAAGGTATATCTGATTCTGTGCCCCCTTTCTTAGGCTGGTCCACATAACCTCCATTGCAGGAATTATGGATTATTTTATCTACCACCTGATTTATAAAATCTTTATTTGCATGACATGGCAATTTATCGCAACCTAGCCTCTCAAGGCTGAATACACAGTACAAATAATTTTAACACCAAAAATCAGTTTAGCCATTCATGCTCATATATTGTTATAAGCCATTCAATTTAAAACCATAAATTTACAACACATCAAGTGGTCTCCAATTACTCTATTTTCAAAACCATAATTCAATTTCAAGAAAATTTATAAAATCATTTTATTTAAACACATTTTACTTATAAAACATAAGGATTTACCATTTAACTCATTTTCCATAAAATCACAAAATCGAATAAAAATCACTCTAGATAATTAAGATGATAGTAAGGTTACTCACAGTATCAGGAGTAGAAATACTCCTAGTCCCGGTCTTTGGTATAATCTCTTTATCCTTATCAAATAGCTCACCACCTATACATCACACATGACACAAAATTCAATAATTTGTGTCAATTTGTCATAAACTATTTCAGGCCCTCTAAATCTAAATGAATGCATGGAATGCTCGGTCAACTGCTTAAACGCGATGTTCACCTAATTCGGCCTATCACCCGATTAAATTACTAACGCGTCCAATTTAATCCCAAATTACTCCATTTCTTTTCTAATACCTCAATTCACCAAACATTATTCAAATAACACCAATTTCAGCATCAAAACCCTCCCATTTCTTCATAAAAAAATTCGGCCATTACAATGCACTAACATCGTGATTTTTCCTACTTAATTTTTTCACCAAAATTTCTCATTTAATTTCTAGCCTCACCAAACATCAAATATCACCAAAATATCATGAAATATAATCAATTTCAGCCACAATATCCTCCCTAGAAAATTCGGCCAATGAAGAACACATAAGGAATGGGTGATTTTCAAGCTTGATTCTTACACTAAACATCATAAATCATTGAAAACATCCATATAACTTAAAATCCAACCAAACCATCACCAAACTCTCTCTCTCTCTCTCTCTCTATAATTCGGCCTTCATGGGTTTCATCATGCCAACTCAATTTTCAGCCATGGAAATAAGAAAATAAAGCATGGGTATGCTAGATCTCAAGCAAAATTTGAAAAATCATACCTTATCTTGCTTGATTCCTTGAAATTTCCACAATTTTTCTTGAAATTCTCTTATCTAGGGTTTGTTCTAGTTTTTCCTTTCTTTTCTTTGTCTTGGCCGAATATGGAGAAGAAAAATGGGATAAATATGGACTGATTTTTATAAAAAATAATAAAATATCCTTGCTTGACAAGTGTCACATGCTTATTAGTCCATTTTTCTTTTTATACTTTAATAATTATGCTTCCATTCTCCACCACATGATTAGTCAATGGTCAAAATGAGGATAAGGGAAGACCATGTGCTGGACAAGTGTCTTGGTGGTGGAAAATTACTATTTTGCCCCTATGGTGGCAAAATTACCATTTTAACCCTATGCTCCAAAAATACCGAAATTACAACTTTTTCACTTATCAACCTCAAATTATGCTCCAATGAGTCAAATGTGATCAATCTTGATCAAAAACTTCTTCCAATATTCCAATTTTATCCTCAGGTGACAAAATTACCATTTTACCCCTAGATAGTGAAAATTTCGATTTGACTCCAAATTAATCCTCGAACTTCGAATCACCATTTTAAGTCATTCCTTGACTGTAAAATTTTGAATTTCACCTTAAAATCCCTATTTGACCTAGTTCGAGGTTTAGATAAACTTTATTGTACCTCTAGGTACAGTACTGACTTTTGTCGATTTTTTGGGGCTCTCCTAGTATGTAAACATGCTATCCATCACATGTATGTCATGACAAGTATTTTATAAGGTCGGGCTTTACAGTTCTCCTGAGGTGTGGTTAGAGTTCACATCACACCGAACCACCTTGTGATGATAAACTCCGTTAACGCCGAGGAACGGCTATGTTTTTCAAACTAAAAATATGTTTACGCATATACGAAATTTTTAACAGCCTTGGCAGACTCGATTAGATGCCTCGACCAAGGTATTCCCGAGAATGATTTTGGCAGGAGCCAAGCTTTTAAGATACTTATAAGCCATGTTGATTATTTAAATGAAATGAATATTTATGTTATGAATTACATATTGAGATGGAATATTTTAATCGTCTCCATTTACTCGACTTTAGATATTTTGGATGATGTTTGTTTACTCATTGGGATTATATTATCTCACCACCCTCATTTCCACCCATTTCAGGCTCAGAATAGGCTATAGGTAGCTGATATCGTCGAAGGCAACAATTGGCTTTACTTCCTCAAAAATTGTAGGTTCACAACCTTCGTTCACTTTTGTCAATTGGGAGCCCATGTGTCATTGTAAATTAAATTACATACCTTGACTATCTGTATTATAGTATGTATTAATTTATTTCGCTTTTACGCTACAAAAATTTCCTACAGATAACTCTATAAAAATTGTTTTCTAAGAAAATATAATATTTTATTGAATACTTTTTTATTATATCCAAATAATCATAATTTCATTTTAAATGAAGGTTTTAGACTTTTAAACTTATTTTTTATTATGAATTATGTGTTTTGTACTTGCATACTGCAATTTTTAGTTGGTTTCGAAATTTTTAGGGAAAAATGACCAAAATGCCCCTATGAGACAGAAATCATCTTTTTATTATTTTAAGCTGGAAATAGCTTAAAATCTTTTAGAACATGATATTTGACAACGGTTACTCATAAGGGAAATGAGAAACTGATATAAAAGCCTTGCGGGGTTTCGGTTGGCATTCCGGGTAATGAGTGTCTATCAGGGATACCGCGGCGGTTGTCACGAGCTCGAGGGGAGTACCGGGTCGTGACACAGCCTGTCAAGGTAAAACAAAACAGTTCATCTATTCCACACAAACACAAATCCAGTCATTCATGCCATCACATTGTCATAAGCCATCAATTCAAACCATATATCAAACACGAGTATATAGTCTCCACTTACTCAATTTTCAAAACCAGTATTCAATTTCAAAACAAGTTATAAATCTCATTTCGTTTAAACAACACTTTAATTTTAAAACATAATAATTTACCATTCAAACTCATTATTCTTCAAAACATAAAAATGAGTAGAAACAACTTTAGATAGTTAAGATGATCGTTTGTTTACTCACAATAACAGGAGTACTCCTACCCCTAGTCCTCGGGTACGATATCCTTACCTTTACCAGAGGGCTCACCGCCTATACATAATACATAACAAGTAATTCAATATATTTGTTCCAAACTGTTATGAAACTATTTCAAGCTCTTTATAAATGTATGAAATTGAATGAGAAGTGTTCGAATAATCACTTAAAGATGGTGTTTTACGTAGGTTCAATTGTTATTGGACTGAAATGGTATTCGACCTAACTCACACTATACACTGTTTAATTGGCCAAAACATCCAATTCAACTCCAAATAGATTCATTGCACTTTTGATACTCCAATAAGTCCGTATACCTCATTAGAAATCAATTCTAAGTCCATTTACTATAATTTTCTCATTATCGTTCAAGTCGTTTACTAAAGGAACTATACTTTTCGATAACCTTTTTTGATATCCGACACACGAATCATCAAATACGAGCTAGATATCATGAAATATGACAAAATTCATCTTCAAAATATTCCCTATAGAATTCACCCAATTAGGGTTTGATGAAGAACGTTTTGTTTTCTTGCTTGTTTTTCATACCGAATATCACAAAACACTAAATAACCTGAAATCTATCAAAAACCATCATCAAAACCTTCTCCCCTTGATTCGGCCAGCATGCTTCCATCATGAAAACTTGAATTTCAACCATAGAAAATGAAAAAGAAAGCATGGGTAAGGTAGATCTTAAGCTAAAATCACGAAATCTTACCTCAGATCGCTTCGTTTTTCGATAACCGATGAATTTCTCTTGAATTTTCTTCCTCAAGGGTTGTTTCTATTCTTTTTCCCCTTTTCTTTGGCTTTCACGACAATGAAGAGTGAATTGGGAAAGGTTTATGTTGGTTTATAAAGGAAATTATAAAAAAATTAAAACTTGACACATGTCGCCACTTGATTAGTCCATGGTTAAAACTTAACAATTAATCATTCTGTTACCACCACATATAATCCTATAATTATCCCAAGTATAAAATGATAATAGGTGAAATTCATGGGCTTGACAAGTGTCATGGTGGTGTAAAATTTCAAAAATTCCAATTACGTCCTCATGGACACGTGAAATGACCATTTTGCCTTTATATTCGAAAAATGTCGAAATTGAAATTTTTCACTTCTTAAATTCAAATTATGTTCCAACTAGTCACACTTGGTCAAAAAATCTCGTCCAACATTCCAATTTTTACCCTCGGGTGGAAAAATGACCATTTTGCCCCTACGTTATGAAAATTCCCGATTGAATCCCAAATTAATCCTCGAACTCCAAATCACCATATTAAGACATTCTAAGGTTCAATAACTCTTAAATACATCCTAAAATCTCTATTTGGACTTCTTTGAGGCTTTAATCGACTTAATTGTACCACTAGGTACGATACCGACTTTTAACGATTTTTCGAAGCATCCAAGTATGCAAACATGCCATCAAGTACATGAATGACATGACAAGTATATAATAGAGCTGGGCTTGATAGAAGCTGAGCTTGTAGGTAGTCTTTTTAGGGTTTGAAGCTTTGGTTCAAGTCTTCACTTGCTTCAAAATGGCTCAAATGTGCCTATCTATAGCTAGGGCATGATTTGGAGCCATTAAACACAAGTTTGAATCAAATTTGGCCATTTCTGAAGCTTGATGGTCCACTACAATGCTTCCAGGGAAACTATGTTCTTCAAATTTCTCAATTAGGGCTTCCATAGTCGAGTATAATCTTCCTTTAGTCGATCCATTTTCTGAGAGCATGTATTTTTCAAATCTAGCCTTCGAAAGTCGACTATGGCTCTTTAAAGGTAACTTTCTCTAGCCTTTAACTTGTCAAGGTCAACTATACCTCTTCTATAGTCGACTATGGCTGTTCTCAACTTGATTTTCTTGATCTTTCTAGAACAAGGTCAATTATGATTTCTCTGTAGTTGACTATGTTTTGTTCTGAACTTGATTTTCTTGATCTTTCTGGAACAAGGTTGACTATGCTTCCTTTCTAGTTGACTAGGGCTTTGTGATCTTCAAGTTTTGCACTTTTTCAGCCTTCAGATCGACTTAAGCTTCTCTAGGATGGACTCTTGGCTTGTGTCTTGAAGTTTCCTTAGTTTTTTAGTGCTTCCCCCCAACTACTTCTTTTTTGCCTTGTACTTATATTCAACTATCATTTCAAGGATTGTTTGCTTTTGCATTCTCAACTGAATATGCATTGTTTGAAAGCTTATAAGATGTTTTCTAGTGATGCATGGATTTTCAAACAAGCATGTAACCTTAGAGGATTAAAAATGTAATAGAGACAATTTCAAATGTTTGACATGAAGTTCAAGAAAACATGTGATTTTTGTCAAACCAAAACATGATGTAGTTCAAGTTTAACAATCTCCCATTTTTTGTTAAGACAAAAACATGAGCATATTGCATTTGAAATTTCTTGAAACCTCCCCCTAACTTAGTTAGTCTATATGCCCTTGAAAACATTTAAGTATAAATGAAAAGATTATAAGAATTGAGTATGAACTTTAAAAAGATTCTCCCCTCAATATAAGCATGAAGTTCAAAAATGTTTCAAAGCAATTTAGTTAATGTAAAAGCATTTCAATGTGTTCATAAATCTTCTCCCCCTTTTTGTTATATAAAAAAGGTTAAAATGTGTGAGCTTTAGGTTCAATAATGATTTCTAACCATTAAATCAAAACAATGAGATATTTTTCCATGCAAATATTCAATCAATAAATCAAGAAATATATCCCATCATCATGATATGAGAGCATGAAATCAAGATGTATTCCTAATCAATATATATTCAAGCTAGGCATAAGGAAATTATACTCATTTAGCACATTCAAAGATCATAACATATGTCTGCTCAAGATATTCAAGTAAAGTTTGAAGAAATATATTGCAATCAAGGCACATATAGGTATTCTTAACTAAGACATATTTTCCAAATAAGATATTCAGTTAAGGCATTACAGAATGTATCATATGTCATAAGAAAATCAAGATATATCTCATTTTTGTATATTTTCAAGGAAGTCAACAAGGAGTATATCATTCATTGATCAACCAAAAATGCCACACATAAATATACATTTATAATTAAAGTGTGGACATTTTATCTTTTAAGTTCAAGTTGGATATGCATAGTCAAATATGAGACATTTATAAGTCTTCATATAATGTGAACATGATTTATTGATATGTGTGCAACTTTATATGCTACTATGTTCACATATTCATTTAACTAGATACTCAAGAAATCTTGCAAATATATTGACAAATTTATACGTAAACAACTATAGTAGGAAATATAGTAATCATCATTTAGGCATAAATGTAATATGGTGTTTAAGATGTTAGGAATTTTGAGAATATGGTGCCCTAGAAAGCAAGTATATTCTCATGTTTAATTTCATTTAATTTATTTGTAATGAAAGTACATTTTGATAATAAAATGAAGAGTTTGTTTTAAGTAAGCATTCATTATCTAGTTATTAAGGTACCATGATTCTATTAAGATATTAAAATACATTTGTATGAAGAGTTATACATAAGACACATGTATTTTAATTGAATCTAAAAATTGTTCACAACCATATAATAAAGTTGGTCACTTTCTTGTGTTAAGGCTGTAATGTCCAAATTACTTCCAACGAAATGAATGTGATTCATTTCAAGGGAATGATGGGTCTCAAATCATCAAAATGGTTGATTTTGAGTAATGATACTATAACATGAACTGGAATCATATGAGAATCAAATTTAAGTTTAACCGTTACTTAAATCATGATCTTACACTTATGCATTTGCTTATAATAGAACCGAAATCCTGATAGATAGTGGATTCGTGTTTATTCTCTTTATAATCTTTGATGTACCACGAGCATGATCATCATAAAGCGTTGATCTAGAATTCATATGTTGGGATTATAATCGAGATGAACATCTAGGAACATATATCTAAATAATGGAGTTCATAGCATTAACATCACTTCTAGTGATTTTAGAAAGATTAGTGATTAATTTGGGCCTAGTAGATTGATGAATTAGCTAGTCATCCTATCTAGATACTTAAAAGATTAGATCTAGAGTATTGAATCACTAATTAGATGTAATTTGAGACTAAGGGACAAAATTGACATAAAGGGTAAAACGAAAAATTCACCTTTGGTCATTGGATGGTTATGAGGGTTCACGATATAAGGTTTGCAATTAGACAACTAATAATTAATATCTAGTATTGAATTATTTCTTATAATTATAGTTAATCGAAAAGTGTAACCATGAATCTATGGTGGAGTGATTTCATGGTTAATAAGCTTGAATTATTTTTAATGAGACTATGAATAATTCTAAGTTTATTGGAGCTTGGAATATATATGTCCAAATGGATTCCCCATTTAGCTTTGTAGAATTCAACTTGTTTAAGTTAAAATGCATGTTTTATTTGATTAATTAAATTGTGTACAAAAATGACAGCTTTAAATGTTTGTATTAATTTACACAAGCGAACATGTTATGTCTTAATTTAGACAAAAAAATATGTTTGTCTTAATTTAGACAAGAAATCATGTTTGGCCTTAATTTAGACAAGAAAATATATTTGTCATAATTTAAGACAAGAAAATATATTTGTCATAATTTAAGACAAGAAAAATATTTTTTGTCTTAATCTAGACAAGAAAACATATTTGTTTCAATTTAGACAAGATAAAATATTTTTGTTTTAATTAATAACAAGAGTTGTCTTAAATTAAGATAATGTTAGGAGGATTCTTGTAAAATGAATATAGACATCCACATTGATAAAAAGAGACTCCATGTTTGGCTCTCACTCTTTTATTTATTATTAATTCTGTTTAAATAAAGATGGATAATAATAATATAAGAGTTATTATTCAACAAGGAGTTTTATTTTATCAGGAACTCTAAATAATTAATGAATTAAATTATTTATTCTTTAATTTTAATTTTGATAATTATGGAGCATGTTTGATGCTTCCATAACTCTAAATGGATGGTCAAGATTGATTCAAAGGTATTTGATATTGATTAAACCTTTGAGGCAAGAGTTTTAATAAAAAGAGAAGAGATTGGAAGAAAAGAAATGTATGTACTTCTCTTGAAAAAGTTTTAGCCATCACTTATCTCCTTCTCTTAACTTTGCCATATCTCTTTTCCTCTCTCCCATTCTTGGCTGAATTTTTGGAAAGAAAAATAGCCATTAATTTTTAAGAAGAAAAGAGAGACAAAATCGATTGACATCCTGTAATCTAGCATTCCACACCTTGTTCACTCAAGGTTTAAGTTGAAAGCATTCTTGAAGAGTAAGCGATAAACTTGTTTGATCGAGGTATCAATCATTGGTGTGGTAGTGTCCATGGATCCGAACTGAGTTCGTAAAGAGAAGGAATCCGCCTACATTCCCAGGTCAGTCTTCAAAGAGAGGCAGAGATTCGACATCTACTGCAGGAAGTACTACCTCAGCTTCTGTGGCATCCACTAGACCTCCATCTTAACAGTCACAGTCGAGATCTTCTAGATTTGATCGGCCAGTGATGAGCAATCAAAGGGGGGCTTCAAGAGGATTGGATAGATGCCGTAATTGCAGAGGATTTCATGTTGGGTCATGTAGAAAGCTTGTAAGATGTTTTCAATGAGGCCAACAGGGGCATATCCAGAGAGATTGTTCTCAGTTGAGACGGGGTACAGTAGCTACTTCTACTCCTTCGACTTGTCCTAGTATATCGTGGAGAGACACTTCGGGATCACAGTCCAGACAAGGCCTAGTGATACAGTCAGGCATGGGGAGTAATACCCTAGAGTAGCCATTTTTCAGGCCGCAGCTCCAGATTTCGACCAAGGTTTTTGCAGTGACTGAGGATGAAGCCCGAGTTCGACCTAGCATAGTGACAGGTACTATGATTGTGTTTGATAGAGATGCACATGTTTTGATAGATTCGAGCTCCGATAAATCATACGTGAGCATATCATTTGCATCATTCTCAGATAGGAACCTATCACCATTAGAGGAAGAGATTGTAGTGCAAACTCCTCTAGGTGAGCGGTTAGTAAGAAATACGTATTATAGAGACTGTGGTATTAAAGTTGGGGAAGAAGAATTTATGGGTGATTTAATCCCTTTGGAGATTCGAGACTTTGATTTGATCTTGGGTATGGATTGGTTGTCCACTCATCGAGCAAAGGTGGATTGTTTTAAGAAAGAAGTGATTCTCCAAAGTTCAGAGGGAGCGAAAGTTGTATTTACGGGGGAGCGTCGAGTATTATCGTTTTGTGTAACCTAGGCCCTCAAAGCTCTGAAATTGGTGCAAAAGGGATATCCGGCATACTTGGCTCACGTGATTGATATATCGAGGGAGGAACCTAAGTTAGAGAATGTCCCCGTAGTAAGTGAGTTCCCTGATGTATTTTCTGATAAATTACCGAGACTTTCTCCCGATCGTGAGATCGAATTCACCATTGACTTACTTCCAGATACTGTCCCTATCTCTATTTCTCCATATAGAATGGCTCCGGCAGAGTTGAAGGAGTTGAAAGTACAGTTGCAAGAGTTAGTGGATAAGGGTTTTATACACCCTAGTCAATCTCCGTGGAGAGCACCTGTTTTATTTATGAAAAAGAAAGACGGTACACTTCGGTTATTTATAGATTACCGACAGCTTAACAGAATGACTGTTAAGAACAAGTATCCGTTACTGAGGATTGATGATCTTTCGATCAATTATAGGGAGCTAAAGTGTTTTCTAAGGTTGATCTGAGGTTTGGGTATCATCAGTTGAGGATTAAAGAACAAGATGTACCCAAGACAACATTCAGGACTCGGTACGGTCATTATGAGTTCTTGGTCATGCCTTTCGGGTTAACTAACGCACCGGTAGCTTTTATGGATCTCATGAACAGGGTGTTCCACCCTTACTTGGACAAGTTTGTTATTGTGTTCATTGATGACATCCTGGTTTACTCGACAGATAATGATGAGCACGCTACCCACTTGCGTATAGTATTACAGACTTTGCGAGAAAGACAGTTGTATGCAAAGTTTTCAAAGTGTGAGTTTTGGTTACAGGAAGTGGTATTATTGAGACACGTACTATCGGGAGCTAGAATATATGTTGATCCTAAGAAGATAGAGGCAATTTTACAATGGGAACAACCTAAGATAGTGACAGAGATTCGTAGTTTTCTCGAATTAACCGGTTATTATCGGAGGTTTGTTCAAAGGTTTTCCTTAATAGCAGCTCCTTTGACCCGTCTAACTCATAAAGGAGTTAAGTTTAAGTGGGACGATGTGTGTGAAAGTCGATTTCAGGAGCTGAAGAACCGGTTAACATCTACTCCAGTATTGACACTTCTTGTGAGTGGTAAGGGATTTGTAGTATATAGTGATGCCTCAAAGTTGTGGTTGGGGTGCGTACTGATGCAGGATGAAAAAGTTGTGGCTTATGTTTCTAGACAGCTAAAGAGGCATGAAGCAAATTACTCTATCCATGATTTAGAGTTAGCAGCAGTGGTATTTGCTTTAAAAATCTGGAGGCATTACTTGTATGGTGAGCATTGTCGGATATTTACGGATCACAAGAGTTTAAAACATTTGCTCACTCAGAAGGAGCTTAATTTGAGGCAAAGGCGATGGTTAGAGTTGATAAAAGATTATGACTTGGTGATAGACTATCATCCGGGAAAGGTGAACGTTGTAGCTGATGCCTTAAGCCGTAAGTCTTCATCGTCTTTAGCCGCACTTCAAAGCTATTATTTTTCAGCATTATTAGAGATGAAATCTCTTGGGGTCCAGTTGAGAAATGGTGAGGCTGGATCCTTATTAGCAAGCTTCATTGTGCGACCTTCGTTACTCAATCAGATCAAGGACATTCAGAGGTCTGATGATGAGTTAAGAAAAGTAATTCAAAAATTGACCGATGGGGGAGTCAGTGAGTTCACATTCAGAGAGCATAATGTCTTGGTGTTTAGGGATCGAGTTTATGTTCCTGAGGGAAACCAGCTGAGACAGGCTATCATGGAAGAAGCCCATTCATCTACCCATGCATTACATTCGGGAAGCACCAAAATGTATAGGACTATCAGGGAGAATTATTGGTGGCCAGGTATGAAGCGAGACGTAGCGAAATTCGTAACAAAGTGTCTTGTCTATCAGCAAGTTAAGGTGGAGCATCAGAAGCCAGCAGGTACACTTTAATCTTTACCTATTCTCGAGTGGAAATGGGAGCATGTAACTATGGATTTTGTTTTGGGACTGCCGCAGACACAGAGGGGAAAGGATGAGATTTGAGTAATCGTAGATCGGTTGACTAAGTCCGCTCACTTTTTAGCTGTCCATAGTACATACTCTATTGAGAAGCTGGCTCAGCTCTATATTGATGAGATTGTGAGGCTACATGGAGTTCCCATTTCTATAGTGTCAGACCGAGATCCTTGATTCACTTCTAGATTTTGGCCAAAATTTCAAGAAGCTATCTGAACCAAATTGAAATTTAGCACTACTTTTCACCCACAGACGGATGGTCAGTCAAAGAGGACTATCCAGACTATGGAGGATATGTTGAGGGCTTGTGTCATGGATTTTCTTGGGAGTTGGGATAGACACTTGTCGTTACTGGAATTTACTTACAACAACAGCTTCTAGTCTAGCATTGGTATGGCACCGTACGAAGCTTTATATGGAAGGAAATGTCATACTCCACTTTGTTGGGATGAAGTGGGTGAAAGAAAGTTAGTTAGTGTGGAATTGATTGATCTAACTAATGACAAGATCAAGGTTATACGAGAGAGGCTAAAGGTAGCCTAGGATAGGCAGAAGAGCTATGCAGATAAACGGAGAAAAGATTTGGAGTTTGAGATCGATGATAGAGTTTTTATGAAGGTTTCTTCGTGGAAAGGTGTGATTCGATTTGCAAAGCAGGGAAAGCTTAACCCGAGGTATATTGGACCATTCCGAATCATTGAGAGAATTGGACTAGTGGCTTATCGATTAGAACTACCTCCGGAGTTAGATCGGATCCACAACGTTTTCCATGTTCCATGCTTAAGAAATATGTACTAGATCCCTCTCACATTCTCGAAACACCTCCGATCGAGTTGCATGACGATTTGAAGTTCGAGGTGCAACTTGTGAGTATCTTGGATCGAAAGGATCGAGTATTGAGGAACAAGAGTATTTCAATGGTCAAAGTGTTGTGGAAAAGTGCTCGAATGGAGGAAATGACATGGGAAGTAGAGCATCATATGAGAAACCAATACCCACATCTATTTGTCGAATCTGGTAAGTGAAATTTTGAGGACAAAATTTTATTTTAACAAGGGTAGTGTTGTAACACCCGACCCTAAATTATCTGTGATATATCATTCACATGCTTTGGATAGCATGTTTGTTTATTGAATTGCCCCGGAAAACAAGTTAAATGATTATATTGCCCCTAATGGTACGGTTCAGTTAAATAAGTTTTGAACTAATTTAAATAGAGAATCGAGGATGAATTTGAGAAAAGTAAAACCCATAGATTTATTTAAAATGAGGATTCAAAGTTTGAAGTCCGATTTGGAGTTAATCCGGACTTTAAGTATTCTAGGGGCAAAAATGGTAATTTGCCACCTGAAGACAAATATGAAATTTTCAAAAAAAAAAGATTTTTTAATCCCGTTTGATTAAGATTGATTATATTAGACTTATTGGAGTATAATTTGAGGGTTTGGCAGTGAAAAAGTTTAATTCCGGTGATTTTTGGAGTGTAGGGGAAAAATCGTAATTTTGCCACCCGCGGACAAGATTTGAGATTTTGAGAGAATTTAGATCAAATTTGACAAATTGGAGAATGGTATGAGTATAAGGGATGAAAATTATGTCTATGGGCAATTTTTCAGTTTTTGGGGCAAAAATGTAATTTTTGACTTTTACGAGGGTAAAAGTGTAAATTTTAAAAATTACTCCACCAAGACTTTGGATAAGTCTAAGAATTTTATTTAAGCTATGGATATGTGGGGCAAGTTTATGGTGAAAATTTGGAAACAAATGGATGGCTAGAATTTAAGCAATTAATAAAACATTAAAAAACTGAAATAAAATAATATTATATTATTTTAGCCTTTAAAAAGGTCAAAATTTTCAGAATTCTCATCTTCTTCAAGCCGTCCAAACCAGGAGAGAAAAGGGGAAAAAGAAATAAGAACCCTAGCTGAAAAAGTTGGGGAAAATCAAGAGAAATCAAGAAATAAAGCATTAAAAAGGTAAATTTCATTGATTTTCCTTGTGATTTTCACTACCCATGCATTTTTTCTCATTTCCATGCAAAATTAGAAAGTGAGTATGGACACCCATGCTGGCCAAACCTCCATGGATGAGTTTTGAGCTTGAGTTTTGGTTGACCTTAATTGAATTAAGTGATTTTAGTTAGGTTATATTGAAATATACCAAAAATAAGCAAGAGAAATAATTTTCTCCCATTGAAACCCATTATGCCGAATTTTCTAGGGGAATATTGGTTGTTGATCTTGATGTTTATATGAGAAATTATGATGAATAATGATGAATTATGAGCCAAGAAAAATAATGAGAATTTTTGGAGCAAAAATACAAATTTTTACCCACTAGGGGTATTTTCATAATTTGCTATCGGAACTGATAATTTGCATCACACTGAGAGAAATTAAGTCAATTTGGGTGCAATTGAGGTATAAAAACTGAAAAAAATTAATTTGGAGTTTAAACGGACGCGTATATCGATTTATCGAGTAAAGTGCCAAAAATAGGTTAATACTGCGTTTAAGCCTTTTTAGGCTATTGCATTTCATACCATGCATTAGTATAGGATTTAAGTCAATTATATAGTGATTTAGCATCAATGTGGTGAATTGTGTAATTTTTGCAATGTGTCTAGGAGGAGAGCCTTCCGGTGAAGGCAAGGAAGTCGTACCCGACAAACAGTGATCGGGGCACCTAAAAAACATTTAATTTGTATAAACGGTGAGTAAACCTATTATTATTGTAAATTATCTAGAGTTTATTTTTAAATGCTCTTTATGTATTTTATGAAACGAAAATGAGATTAAAATGGGACTTTTGATATTTTAGAAATAAATATGACAAATAAATATATTGTGTTGATTATCTGAAATAAGAAACTTTTGATTATGAAATTGAGTAATTGGAGGCTGCCAATTGTCTTGAAAAATATATTTTCCTATGAATGGCTTATGATATATGAGTATATGTGGCTATATTTTATAATTGCATTGGGAATTTATGTAAGCTGTCTTTTACTATGTAAGCTGGGTAAATAAATAAAAATCACGTTATACTATCGAAATTTTATTAAAATTGGTGGGTTTAGTCACTACACTGCCGGGGTAGTGCTAGAGATCACTTCACGTCGAACCCCCACGTGAATGTGTAACTCGGTCAACGTCAAGGAACGGCTTGTTTTTAAAACTAACATGTGTTTAACATGTAAATATCTTAACAACCTTGATGGACTCGGTTAGAAGCCTCGGTCAAGGTATCACCGAGGACTAGTTTTTGGCTTGAGCACCATTTTTAATAAAAGTAATAAGCCTTAACAACTTTTTTGGTAAATTACAAATATTTTATGGTTTAAGAAATAATTGAAAACCTTATGAAATGGTTTGTGATTTGTTGTTTAAACTAGCCTCCATTTTACTCGCTTTTAGATATTTATAATAATGTATGTTTACTCATTGGGATTGCAAAATCTCACCCACCTCCTTTCCAAATATTTTAGGCCTATGGTAGTTTGTAGATACCCGATTTTGTCGAGGATTCCAATTAACCCCTCTATCTCACAAACAGTAGGTTACTATCACCAACACTTGGTGTATTTACGGGCCACTTGTCATTGTAATTATTATTGTACATTATAACCTTGTAAATTATTGAATGTATGAATTTATTTTACTTCCACGTTACAAAAGATTTCTTACATGTGTTTCTATAAATATTGTTTTATATAAAAATGCTATATTTTAATCAATATTTTGAATAGTAATTGTTTAAAACGGAATGTTTAACAACGATTGCTCACAGGAAAGGCAAGAAACTGATACGTAAGCCTTGCGAGGTTTCGATTGGCATTTCGGGTAATAAGTGTAAATCGGGGCGTCGCGATGGTTGTCATGGGCCCGAGGGAGGTTCCGGGTCGTGGAAAAAATTCACTTGGAGTGTATAAATTAAGCATTGAGGTAAGAGTAAACCCATACTTATGTGCATGAAGATAAGAACACTATGTTAATTGAGCTTGTTATGCCCATATAAAAGTGGTGTTGGGATTTTGAAATATTTTATATGTGAATATGTGTTGAATAGGTACAG
>NC_030856.1:21040577-21060489 GCF_000208745.1 Theobroma cacao | reverse complement strand
TGTACCAAATGGTACAATTAAGTTGAATTAAGCCTCGAACTAGTCCAAATAGAGATTTTAAGATGAAATTGAGAATTTTAAAACCCCAGAATGACTTAAAATGGTGATTCGGAGTTCGAGGACCGATTTGAAGTCAAATTGGAATTTTCATGACTTAGGGGCAAAATGGTCATTTTGCTACTCGAGGTTAAGATGTGAGTGTTGGATGAACTTTTTGACTAAGATTGATCATTTGGAGTATAATTTGAGTTTGAGAAGTGAAAAATTTTAATTCCGGCATTTTTTCGAATATAAAAGCAAAATAGTCATTTTACCACCCTAGGGGCAAAATTGTAATTTTACACCACCCAACACTTGTCCAGCACATGAATTTCACCCATTATTATCATGGATAATTGAAGGATTTTATGTGGTGGAGAAAGAAAGCTTAATTATTAAGTTTGTAAACATGGACCAATAACATGGTGACAAGTATCAAGCTTGGATTATTTTATTATTTGGCTTTAAAAATCAGCCCATAACCCTCCCAACTCATTTCTCTTGGCCAGCCAAAGGAAAAAAAGGGAAGAAAAGAAGAAGAACAAAACCCTAGAGTGAAAATTCAAGAGAAAATTGGTGGATTTCAAGTAATCAAGCCATCAAAGGTGAAATTTCTTAACTCTAGCTTGTGATCTATCTTTCCTATGCATTATTTTGCATTTTCCATGGTTGAATCAAAAGATATCATGAAGGATAGTGTACTGATCAAACCCTAGGAGAGAGAATTTGATGATGATTTAGATAGATTTTTAAGATATATGGATGTTTTTAGTTGTTTATGGTGTTAAGTGTAAGAATTAATCTTGAAATTCACATATTCCTCATGAGTTCATCATTTGCTGAATCTTCCTTGTAGAGTGTTGATGGTGGATTTGATTTTATTTCAAGTGAATTGGTTAGGAAATGATGAATTATGTTGAGAAAATCAAGGAGGAAAAATCATAGTGTTGATGCACTCACCATGGCCGAAATTTTCAAGAAGAAATGTGATGATGGTTTTGCTAAATTTTATGTTTTTGACTTGTGTTTGGTGATTTGAAGTATTGGGAGAGAAATGGAATTATTTGGAGTTGAATTGGACATATTGGCCAATTAATCGGGTGGTAGATCGAGTTAGGCCAACATCGCATATAGACGATAATCCGAACAATTCGCCTTCCATATCATGCATTCATATAAAGTTTAGATTAGTTTTATAACGGTTTAGCACCAATGTGGTAAATTGCTTGATTTTGCATTATGTCTAGGTGGTGAATCCTCCGAGAAAGGGCAAAGAAATTACACCCAAGGATCAATAGTCGGAGGACTCAAAAATTCAAACTCCTGATATAGTGAGTAACCTTATTATCGTCTTAATTATCTAAAGTAGTTTTTATTCATTTTTGTGATTTGATAGAAAAATGAGTTTAAATGGTAAATCTTTATGTTTTATAAGCAAAATGTGATTAAATGAAATGATTTTATAAAATTGTCTTGAAATTGAAAGATGGTTTTGAAAATGGAGTAATTGGAGACTAATTGTTGTGTTATAAATCATGGTTTGAACTGAATGGCTTATGATAATATTGGCATAAATGGTTGAATTGGTAAATGTGCTGAAAATGTATGAATTGTTGATTTGCCTTGAGAGGCTGTAAAATAAAATAATTGTCATATCATGCTATCGCAAATTTTATTGTATGGTGGGTTTAGCTTGCTGCGGTGTGCGGGTTTTGTGGACCAACCTTTTTGAGGGGCACAAAATCCCATTATATTCTTACCTCGATTGGAGAGGCGCGTAGGGTAACTCCCGAGGTACAACTTTAGAGTTCACTTCACGCCAAACCACCACGTGAGGGTGAACTTAGCCAACGCCAAGGAACGGCTATGTTTTCAAAATAAAAAACATGATTTATGCGTACATGACTTTTTAACAGCTTTGGCGGACTCAGTTGGGATAGCCCCAGGCCAAGGTATCCCTAAAAACTGAGTATGAGAATGATTTTGGCACGAGCCAAACTTTTCAGGAAATCATAAGCCTCGTTGTTTATTTGGGTGAAATGAATCTATTTTATCTTATTAAAATGAGTTCGAAATGCTGTGAATCATTTTTATTCTAATCTATTTTATCTGTCTCCATTTACTCAGCTTTAGATATTTTAGATGATATTTGTTTACTCACTAGGTTTATATAATCTCACCACCCTCCTTTCCACCCATTTCAGGCTCAGGATAGTCGGTAAATAGCTCATTTCGTTGAGGGCTACAGTTGGACTTGCATCCTAAAAAACTGTAGGTTTACCGCTTTTGATACTTTTGGTCGTTTGTGGGCCCACGTGTCAGTGTAAATTAAATCTTATGCTTTGGTTATCTGTATTACAGTATGTATGAATTTATTTAGCTTTTACGCTACAAAAATTATTTACCAGTAACTCTATAAATATTGTTTTATAAGAAAATAAAATATTTTATTGAATATTTTTATTATATTTAAATAGTTATAATTTCACTTTAAATGAATGTTTTAGATGTTTAAACTTATTTTTGATTATGAATTATGTGTTTTATACTCGCATACTACATTTTTAGCTGGTTTTGAAATTTTTAGGAAAAAATTACCAAAATGCCCCTGTGAGACATAAATCATTTTTTTTATTGATTTAAGTTGGAAATAGCTTAAAATTTTTTAGAACATGATATTTGGCAACGGTTACTCACAGGAGAAATGAGAAACTGATATTAAAGCCTTGTGGGGTTCCGATTAACATTCTGGGTAATGAGTGTCGATCGGGACACCGCGGCGGTTGTCACGGGCTCGAGGAGAGTACCGGGTCGTGACAAAAACACTATAATCTTATGTGAATTGAAATTAAAATAAACTCATTAAGTTCAGACTCTAATTTGGCTACATACAGAATATAGGTATATTCCTATTCTATACATAAATCAATTCAATTTATTCATTTAATCAAATCAATAGGATCATACACTATTCTTATTTTAGTCTACACTAAACTCCCTTTCTCAAGTTTGTTTAGGTTCCCAAATCAATTTAATTGGTGATCAGGCAATTAAAAGCATTAAGAACAAATTGGAATAAACAACCAAATCCCATTTAAAATAAACTAAAAAGAAATTAAAAATCTAAACTACATGTGAATTCAATTGCAATCCTAAAAAAATAAATTTAGTTAGACATAGAGAAAATAAAAACTAAAATCATATAAAGTTTAGACATTAATAGTTTTCAAGAATGATAAAAGTTAAAGAAGAAAACAAAACAAATATTTGCAACCTTACTCTCCAAGCTTCAACCTCAACTTCTAGCTTCTTGAATATCTTCGGGGTCGTGTTTGTATATTTGTACATGTATATTTGGCTAACTTTTCCTTAAGCTAACTATTTATAACCTAAGTTAACCTAATTCTACTTAAACTAAACTACTTTGGCCTAAAAACTATTAATTTGGGCTTAGAATAAGTGTAAGGCCCAATAGGAACTTAGTCAGCCCTTAACTTGTTCTTTTCAGTTTTGTTTCTTCAAGTTTTCTAGCTCGACTCTGTGGCACACTCCATCTAAGCCATGATTCTCCATTTACTACATGTCTTCGTCTAGTCAACTATTGCACTCCATCAAATTTGACTGTCATTTTATCCCTTTTCAAGGCAAAACTGGGCAAAGTGATCTTTATGAAAGTTGTGGCTCTGTCTCTTATGTTTTCAATGATCCAAGAATCACATCATTTGAAGTTCTAGAGCAAAAGTGTGCTCAAAATACCATGACATGTATGAACTGGATCTAAATTCCTTAAACACCTTTTTTCACCCAATTAAGCCTTATTATCCTAGAATCTTGCAAAAATATAAAAACTAATAAATAATAACTAAATTAAGATAAGTAAATCTAAAATTAAATTAACTTAATAAAAATAAACTAAATAAAAAAATAACTAAAAATAATTAAATTCTAACTTAAACTCAAAAACTTTGCTAACTTTTAAGAATAATTTGACACAAAATAATTCTATCTCATAGAATTATCAGTGGCAAAGCCACTTTTACTGCCTTGGTACGAAACTGCTGCAGTGCCTCATCTTTCAACATAACTTTCTCCTACCTCAATGCTGATATTGGTTAAATGGTAACATGAAAATTGTAAGTCTGCCTCTCAACTTTGCAATGGTTTAAAAATCAAGTTGATTGGATCTTTGTAGCTCAAGTTATGTTCGAATCACCACAACATGTTCAATAGAAATCTGCACTTAGTCTCCATTGCCTTGTTCACCAACATTTAACTTTAAGCATAGGTGAACCTACAATATTAAAGACCAAATCATCATTGACTTAAATTGAGACTTTCAATATGAATTTGAACTAAAATTACTAGAATTAAAGTAAATCAGCATGCTTTGAATTAATTAACTAAAAACCTAAAAACTATCTAAAACTGACTTAAAACACAAAGACTTAGCTATTTTATCCTCCCAAAATGTAGCTAAATAACTCTATATAATAAAGTTATTACACATTACCAATATTATAATTATCCTTTGTTCTTCATTTGTTAATTTCATACTTTGTCTCTTTTTTTAAAAAAATTATTTAATATAAGTCTTCCAAATCCATATCCTACATTAGAATAAAGCAGAACAAGCATAGGCTCCTAGCCTCCAAAGGCATGAAAAGATGCTATCAATGTTTGATAATTACAAACAAATCCTTCTAATTTTAAGGCTAAATAATCTTGATATCCCATTAGACCACCATTAACTATTTACCGATTTCTTTTCTCAGTGCCTTTGTTGTATTTTTTTTATAGATTTCATTTCTTAATTAATTACTTTCTTCATTTAGACTAATGATTTGATTTCCTTTCGACAGTTAAATCTCAAATTTATTAGTCTATAATCAAGACAAGCCCAAATCGGAATGGAAGAAATTGGCAGTAATAGCCTTGGTGAGTGTACAATTTCAACTTGATCCTTAGAGTGTGCTCTTTATAATAGCACAATTGCTAATCGTTAAAGGGTGCTCTTTATGATAGTACAATTATTGATCCTTGGAAGGTGCTCTTTATAATAGCACAATTGTTAATCTTTGGAAGGTGCTATTTATAATAGCACAATTGGGAATCATCATGGTATACTTCAAGGACTACAAAAATTAACTTGTCATTCTTTCCAAAAAGAATAAAATATGAGGTAAGGGTTATTTCTTCCCACGATGAGATGCATATTTGGTCGAATTTTGCCATCTTAATCATCAATTGCTCTACAATTTTGGAGGAATAGACTTCTAAGTCAATCAAAATTTCATAATCTTCTTCAAAAGTGCGATGTATTTAACCCTATCTTCATGATAAGACTTCTAGTCATAGTTTCTAATAAGGCTTATCAACGAAATTCTTTCAAGATTAATGGGGAATTTAATTATGTCCCCAAGTATTGGGAACAGACTAAAGATGTGTTATTTCGGCGTAAGAAATTTTTACATAATATGAATATTACTGTTGCTATTTATGTGTCTTTATATGCTTATGATCACAACAAGGATGTTATTCGAGCATGCTATAAAGGTTGGTGTCCAACCACGAACACCTTTCATACCGCTTTTAGAGAAGTTTCCCTATCATTATGGGATTTGCACAAATTGGGTGGTCTTTTTATTCATGGTTAGTTTTATGATGAAGTCATTTCATCTACCAAAGAATTGATTGGTGTTGGTGCTAAAGGGAGATTTCTTCATAAAAGTTGTGAATACCTATTTGCTGCCTTTCATTATTTACATGGTTATAGAGATGCCAACGAAATGTAGCATAATGAATACTTGCAGCACAATTAAGTCCACCGAAATGTAAAGATGCCAAAGAAAATTATACGAGTGATACTTACTTGGCTACTTTCTTTTCTTGTTGGTTCTATGTATTTGTTTTTCCAAGCATAGAATCTAGCATTCGACCATAGATATTTAAAATCGCTAGCCTTATAGCAACTAGCACTAAAAATGCTAACCTTGTTATTCCAATACTTGCCAAAATCTTTCAAGGGAGTAATAAGATTGTCCTTTTTACTCAAGTCGGTTCTTCAGATGCATGTTTTCCTAGTCACTATGTTTATGGGTGGTTGGGTCATTATTTTGAAACTCACTTTCCAACTCCACAGGAAGTAATTGGACCCATGATGGTGAAGTTTTCTGGAGAAAGCGGGCCCAAATATTTTTGTGAACAAGAAGCACATCAATTGATTCACACAAAATTAGTGTGGGATGCTAGTTTATATTCCAAAAATCAAGATGAGATTATCATCGATACTAAGCTACTTAATCCATCATGACATGACTATTTAGCGTTCATTTAACTACTTGCTTGTTTGATGCCACAACACCACCATCATAGAGCCTTATAATCCTTATCGATTTGGAAGACAATTTGGCTCTGCCAAGATGTCCTTGGGATTCTTAAGATTGATATTCACTTTAGCATAGTGGATGACTTATTAAATTTTTGGCAAACTTGCAAGCTTTCCAATACTTAGTCAAAATTAATTTCTACAGCTCATCCTCTAAATGTTAATGACAATGCTATTGCGAGCTATATGGAATGGTGGTCCTAAGTTCATAATCCTTTCCATGAACATGGTATTTTTCGTAACGTGCGAGTCCGAGAACCCGATAGCTAGATGTGGGAAAAACACTAGGAATCGCCACCAATCTTTGTTCTAGGTGTGATTGGGCACCTATTGACTCGATTCTAATCGACGGGATCTTAAATTGATTTTAAGTTCATCGAGAGAAATTTAAACTGGTCTACGTTTTTTTAGGATTAGGTTCGAGAGTGCGATTACGCCCAGGGAAGGATTAGCACCCCCATGACACCCGTTTCATGAACGATATCATTTGATTTTTAATTATCCTATTAGGGCCTTAATCCTTAAATTTATTATGTTTCCTTAGTTATTTTTCACTTATTTTATCCTTTATTTTATTAAGATATTTTATTTGACTCTAAGGTATGGTGTGCACATGAGGTATTGTAAAACGCATGGCATAAAATTCAAATAATGTCGAACGAGTAACCTTTTATTGAGGACATTCTTTCGAATCCGCCCATCATACTGGTGGGATCCGGGGATATTCTCTCATCTAGAGAATTATCCGAGAAATTCACCATCGCAAATTTGACGAATAAATCCCATCCTCAGGGGTATTGTACACTTTTTGGAAAAAAAATATTTTTATGAATGTAAACCTATTACAAGCAAAAGCCTTTTTGTTAAAGATGTTTCCCGAGCCTCCCATCGTACTGGTGAGACCTGGAGACATCCTTTCACCTAAGAAACTTTTCGAGAGAAACTCGCCTTCGTAAGATTTTCGAAAAATCCCATCAGCGGGACTTATACTCATGGACAACATTATCTATATGCCATAACATGCATGATGCAATAAAGACATATGCTATGCTTATAGAATTCATTATTTATTATTATTTTTTATTTCTAAGCTTTTCTATGTCTTCCATGCTATTTCTTAGGGACTCTCTTTTTCTATGTTTCCTTTTATAATTATGCATATTATGAATTATATATATTTCTATGTTATTTAAGTGTATATTTTTTACTATATAAACTATCTTTTCACTCAAAATCTATAGCAAGATATCCAATTTCATAATTATATATGTATATTCCATTTTTCT
This sequence comes from Theobroma cacao, assembly GCF_000208745.1. NCBI lineage: Eukaryota > Viridiplantae > Streptophyta > Magnoliopsida > Malvales > Malvaceae > Theobroma > Theobroma cacao. The sequence continues at coordinate 21,052,779 of NC_030856.1, read as the reverse complement.
CTTTTTATTATCTACCCTATTCCCTTTTCATAACACTTATAAATTTATTACTATATGTATTTTATACAACTAGATATTTAAATTTTATGTTTTAAACATATTTATTATTTGGAATTTTCCATCCTCAAATATTTTAATTATTTATCTATTTATTTAATGTCATGAGTATTACCATTTTCACAATTTTCATTTTTATCTTTGGACAACTTAAATATATGTCATCTTTTCTCTTATATATGTCACATTTGTATTTATATTTTGTTTGGCTAATTTATTGTATAGTAATTTTTATTCATTTAAAATTAAAAAAATCTTGAAATCTTAAAATCGAGATCCTCCCATCATACTGGTAGAGCCCTAATTTGGATTTCGAACCTAGGGAAAATTAGTCCAAAATTGCAACTCTTCGCGTCCCGGCCAATCATCCCATCATCGATATAATTTTGTATTCTCTCCATTTGCACTATCCTATGTGTATGAACACTAAAGGTTAGCCTTCCACCTTACTGCCCTTTTATTATATTCCCTTCCATTCCTCTTTTTCTGCTAAATGCTTACCTTTTATATTTTAATTCATCATCACCCTTATTTATAATCTAAATATTTATTTACTGTATACATCTATATCTTATCTACCTAAATTCATTTTCCTTTTAACTAAATATTTTTCTGCTCTTACATTCATCCTGACTATATGTATTTAGTCATTTACCCTAAAAGAAATTATTTTTTTTTATTCATGCCCTTTTCATATCTTTATGCCTACTTTAATCTATTTTATACTTGAATATAATTTTTTTTTTACTTTTTGATGTTTTAACAATTTCCTTTCCCCTACCGTTGATTTTATATTTGTAAAAAGTACCATATATGTTTTTCACATCCTTTTTTATAAAAGCTGTAATTTTGTTTACCTAAAAATAAATGAAATAAATAAGTGAAACAGAATGCATAAAATAAAACCATTCAAAACAACCATCAAAGATTCAAACCCAATAACTTTAGAGTCCAAAACATACAAAGATTTGGGTTTAGATTAGCAAAAACTAGACTTCGTAGATGCCCACAACCGCCCCAGAAGCCCACTTCTTCTCCGGTCAAAGTGCACTGTTTAAGGTACAAAAGGGTGAAGGCCTCTTCTTTATCTTTCCCTTCCTAAAACCAGTCACGCTCTAAAACTCTCTCCCCATTTTCCTTTGGCTCTTTCATCAACTCTCTCTTTAATATCACTAGTGGCAACTAGACCCCGAATCTTTCCTCTCTAACCGACGGCAAATAACCCAAAGCTCCCCCTTTTCTAACCTTACCGACCAGCGACTCTAACCCCAAACTTTTCCTCTCTAATCGGCGACAGATAACCCAAAGCTCCCATTTTTCTAACCTTACAGACCGGTGACTCTAACCCCAAGCTTTTCCTTTCTAACCGGCGGCAGATAACCCAAAGCTTCCCTTTCTTTCTCTTTTTTTTTTTTTTTTTTTGTGGCTTCTAGTTGCTAGAACTCTTAGGGTTTTTTTGATTTTTTTTGTTTCCCCCCCCCCCCCTCTTTGTAGTTGATATAGTAGTGTTTTTATACCCAATTCCAATCTTGGGGGTGTCGTTTCCACTTTCTGCTAGACGCGAGTTTTTCGAGTCTGGCATATCGTATTGTGTCCGCACCTTGCCAGTTGTCTAGCCTTTTTTTATTATTATGCTTTATTTATTTTATCTGTTTCTAAAGTATTCCATATTTTGTTTGAAATTTTAATCTTTGATTAGTGTTTTAATCTGTTTTAATTGTTTTGATCCATCCTCAATTGCATTAGTTTTATTAGACTAGTTTTTGATATGGACCACCAATGTGCTCAAAGCTGCCCAAAGACCTAAAAGCTTAATTTTTCAATTTCGGACTGGACATTGGCCCATGACATTAGTGAAAGTTAGTCTATACAAAAATAGGAATAGAAATTAAATTAAGTCTAAATTAACTTGAAGATAATAAGTGAATAAAATTAAACTATGGTAATGATAATTAATTCTTAAAGGTAGAAAAGATAAAAGATAATATAGGTAGTGTCTACAGTATCGAAGCTTTGATTTCTAGTACCCATCAAACACTAACCATACGATCAAGGCAACAAAAGGAAAGGCCTTCCAAAATTGAACAAGACAAGAATAAAGTGCTTGTAGCAACAAATGTCTCTAGTAGAGAATGCAATAAACCTTAAAAAATACAAAGCTTTCGATTGTTTCAACATACAAGTGCTAAATAAGGAACTCTTGAAAAAAACAGCTATTGAAGACTATGGTAGTGAAATTGATTGTGAGAGACATTGACAGTGAACCACACCAAAGTACCAAAAGGTATCATACCCTTTTGGTTTTTCATTTCTGGAAAATGTTCCTAGTTGCTTTTTACTTCTAGAAATTTTTGATGATTTGGTAACTATATCATAAATTTCTGATTTTTTTCTTTCTATTTTATGGGAATAACTTTTATTTATTTATTTATTTATTTATTCTTATCTTCAAAGCTAAGACTTAGCCAAAAAGGTTATTGATGAGGTAAATCCTACTAATATTAAAGCTTTAGTTTCTAATCCTCATGGATTTAACAAGCTTGCAACTGAGATAGGAAATTGTTTTGCTTCAGATTTCAGACACGTCCTTAAATTAAGAAAATACTTTTCCTTATGTAATTGCTAAAGAAATTGGTGATGCTTCTAAGAGTGCGACTAAGTTGTGTGCCGAGGTTAGTCATTTTGCACCTCTAGAAGTTTCTAAATTTAATGTTGATAGGGTGATCCATGATTGTCATTCAAAGCTTGTCATGACCTTATGGGAGAGTATTCAACCAAAGATCGTTAAATTTCCCTTCAATAAAGTTTCTTCTCTTATTGTGGAGGTTCAATAGGTTCTTAATGTAATAAGAAGGGTCGAAAATGTTGATTCATTCTCATTAAGGAATATAGTGCAGGAATACTTTGGACAAGTTTGCAAATTCATTAACCTTGAATCATCCTTTAGTACATCGGCCAAAGACCAAACTAGGAAGCTTAAAGAACTTGCAATTCATTTTAAAGATAAGGAATCACTTAAGACCAAATTTGTTAGGCATGCTAATGATTTGCAATCTAAGTTGACAAATCTTGAACATGAACTAATTTTACATATTGGAGTTACATTAGAGTTTCAAATCAATATGTTATTATTGTTCAGAGTTTCAAATCAATATGTTATTATTGTTCATTCTTATGATGTGGGGCGGGGACCAAATTAAAAATGGTTAAAGTATCTCATAAGTCCCTATACTATCGAGCTTTCGTCAATTCAGTCTTTTTACCTTAAATTTGGTCAATTTAGTCTTTGTATTTTGAGCTTTTGTATAATCAAGTCCCCCCCTAACGCCATCCAAATTGACTGTTAATGGTGTTGATGTGGCACTGACATGTCAGACTATGCTAACATGGTTGGCTTGACGTTGACATGTTGACATGGCAACAACGACGTGGCATGCCCAATATTTTTTTTATCCAGATTAGTTTTTTGGTGCCATGTCATATGGACTAAATTGAACAAAAATGTAAAGTATAGAGATTAAATTGAACAAAGATCTATCATATAAGGACTAAATTAGGTACTTTTACCAGTTTTTGTTTAGCATTACGTTTATAGCAGAAATGTACTTTTACACATCAAAGGTTACTCTTAATTAGTAATTAAAAACCATTGTAAAAAATGTTAGCTTGATGAATCAAGTAATAAGAATGTTCAAGAGAGGGGTGAATTGGACTTTAAAAACTTTAAAGAATGAAGTATGAATTGCTATAGATGACTAGGGAGAAGCTCTAGTCGACTATGGTTGTATTTCACCTTGTTACACCTTTTCAAAAACTATTTAGACAAATATATACTCAATTATAAAGACCTGATAGTCGATCCTAAATGAGAAACTCATTTTGAAAGCTTGCAAAAGGAGTTCTAGTATAAGCCTTGATGAATATACAAATTTTAATCAAGTCTGCTCAAATAAACATAGGTAAATAATCACTTTGAAATACTATAAAATGTTTTTCAAGTGTAAATCAAATAAAAGCAATTTAAGAAGAATATTTTCAAGAAATATATAAGTAATGATGGTAGAAAGGGTTTAATCAAAATAGTAAACCAAGATGTGAAAATATAAGCAATTTGTGAAATGACTTTTGTAAAACTTGACCTTATAAAATACTAGTCATGACATACATGTGATGATAGCATGATTGCATGCCAAGAGAGTCCCGAAAAATTTTCAAAAGTCGGTATTGTACCTAGAGGTACAACAAAGTTGATTTAAACCTTGAACTAGATCAAATAGGAATTTTAAGGTGAGATTAAGATCGTCACAGTCCAAGGATGACTCAAAATGGTAATTCGGAGTTTGAGGATCAATTTGGAGTCAAATCGAAATTTTCACTATCTAGGGGCAAAATGGTCATTTGCCACTTGGGGACAAAATGGTAATTTTTAGAAAAGATTTATTTGGCCCCATTTGACTTATTGGAGTATGATTTGAGTATTGGAGTATGATTTGAGGTTTAGAAGTGGAAAATGTTAATTTCGGTATAATTTAGAGTATAAGGGTAAAATAGTAATTTTGCCACCTTAGGGGCAAAATTATAATTTTCCACCACCAGGATAATTTTCCAGCACATGGTCTTCCTTTATCCTCATTTTTGACCTTTGACTAATCATGTGGTGGAGATAAAATGTTTAAATTTTTAAAATTTTAAAAATGGACCAATAAGAAAATGCCATGTGTTAAGCTTAGGATAATTTATTGTTTAACTTAAAAATCAGCATAAATCAGCCCATTACTCTCCAAATATTCGGCCAAGCAAGGAAGAGAGGGAAAGAAAGGAAGAACAAACCCTAGGTGAGGAATTTCAAGAGAAAAAGTGTGGAAAATCAAAGAAAACAAGTGAAAAAGGTAGGATTTTTCAACTTAAGCTTGAAATCTATTTTCCTTAAGCATTTCTCCTTATTTTCCATGCTTAAATTACATGTTTTTATGATGAATTGTTGGCTGATCAAAATGGGTTAGGAGAGAGAAAGTTGTTGGATTGATTTGATTTTAAGTTATGTTAGTGTTTTTAGTTAGTTTAGCATATTTAGAAACAAAACAACAAGAAAAGAATTTATTTTCTCCCACAACCATTAATGGTCGAATTTACCATGTATTGAGTGAGGATGAGTTTGATTTTTATTCTAGGAGAATTGGTTAAGAAATGATGAATTATGGTGTGGGAAAGTAGTAGGAAAAATCACGGTGTTAATGCACCATTATTGGCCAAAAATTTTAAGAAGAAAAGTGAAGATAGTTTTGCCAAATTTTAGGTTATTTGATTTGAATTTGGTGAATTAAGATATTGAAAAAGAATTGGAACGATTTGGAGTAATTTGGGATTAAATTGGACTCGTTAGTAATTTAATCGGGTGATAGGACGAATTAGGCCAATATCGAGTTTAGATAGTTACCAGTGCATTTTTTTGCATTCCATATTATGCATTAATAGTCTAAATTAGTTTAATTTCAATTTAGTACCAATTTGGTGAATTTCTCGATTGTGTACTGTGTCAAGGTGGTGAGTCCTTCGATAAAGGCAAGGAAATTGCATCCGAGGACCAATAGACAGAGTGCTTCGAAAGTCTGCATTCTATACATTGTGAGTAAACTTACTGTCATTTTAATGATCTAGGGTGGTTTTTAAATGATTTCATGAATTCCATGGAAAAAGGAATTTAAAAAGGTAAATTTTCATGTTTTATGAATAAATGTGTTTCAATGAAATTAATTTATAAATTGTTTTGAAATTAATAATGATTTTGAAAAATAAAGCACACGGAGACTGTTAATTGTTGCAATTCGATTGTTTAAATTGATTGGCTTATGGAAAATTGGACATGATTGGCTAATTGGCAATTGTATTGAAACACGAATTGTTTGGTTGCATTGAAAGACTGCGAATTACAAAATTGCCATATCATGTTATTGAGTTTTATTGTATGGTGGATTATATATTAATTAATCACTGCAATAGGGAGTTTCTATGGACCAGCCTTTTAGAAGGGCACGGTAAACCCCATTATATTCTTACCTCGAACGGAGAGGCACGTAAGGTATCTCCTGGGGTAAAGCTTAAGGTTCACTTCACACCAAACCACCACATGAGGAGGAACTCAGCCAACGCCAAGGAACGACTATATTTTCAAAACAAAAACATGATTTATGTGAAATGTGAATTTTAATAGCCTCGGCGGTCTCGGTAAGATGCCTCGGCGGTCTCGGTATCCCTGAGAATGGATTTATGGCACAAGCCTAGTTTTTATAAAATTCATAAGTCTCTTTACGTATTTTAAATGAAATGTATTGTAATGCTGTGACCCAGTTTACGATGATTTACTTTATTGTCTCCATGTACTCAACTCTAGATGTTTATGATGATGTCTGTTTACTCATTGAGATTTTATAATCTCACCACCCTCTTTTCCACCAATTTCAAGTTCTGTATAGACTGTAGATAGCTGATCTCATCGAGGACTATCGCTGGATCTGCATTTTCCAAACTGTAGGTTCACAGTCCTCTTTACTTTTGTTTATTCGGGAGCCCTCTTGTCATTGTAAATTAAATTAAATATTTTGGCTTACTGTATTACAATATGTATAAATTTATTTAGCTTTTACACTATAAAAATTATTCACGTATAACTCTATAAATATTGTTTTATAAGAAAATAAAATATTTTACTTAATATTTCTTTTATTTTCTTATCATATTCAAATAACCATAATTTCGTTTTAGATGAAGATTTTAGACTTTTAAACTCATTTTGAATATGAATTATGTGTTTTGTACTTGTATATTACATTTTAGACAGTTTCAAAATTTTTGAGAAAAATGGCCAAAATACCCCTGTGAGACAAAAATTAATATTTTATTTGTTTTTAGTTGAAAAAAGTTTAAAATCTTTTAGAACACTATATTTGATAATGGTTGCTCACAAGGGAAATGAGAAACTGATAGTAAAGCCTTGCGAGGTTTCGGGTTGACATTCCGGGTAATGAGTGTCTACCGGGACACCGCGACGGTTGTCACTGGCTCGAGGAGAGTATTGGGTCGTGACAACTTTTCTTGAAGTAAAATGCAACAAATCAAAGTAAAGAAGAAAATAAGGACACAATAATTTTATATAAGCAAAAAACGAACCTTCTTCAATATAAATTTTCCACTTAAGTTAAAAACAAAATATGTGATTTTTCTAAAATAGGTTTTCAACAATAATCATAAAGCATTAAAGGAAATCAAGACATAAAATTTATAGTGGTTCAATTTTCTCAAATGCATACATCCATTCCCTTAGTTCATCAAGGAATTTTCAATCCACTAAAAAGATGTTTACTTTTTAACAAGATCAAGTGAAAACCTTTATACAATCCATGAAGGGATTCTTGTTTTTTAACGAGATCAAGTGATAACCTTTAAACAATTCGCAAAGGGATTCTTGCTTTTAACTGGGAAGCAATAACTCTTACACAATCTAAAAAGAGGATTCTTGCTTTTTAACGAGAAGCGATAATCCTTACATTAATTTTTTAAAGTTAAGTTAGAACTTTTACAAGAAATAACAAGAGTGCCTCTAAAAGGTGGATTTTTTAAGTTTAGTACAATGGAGGAAAAATGCCTTACAATGGATAAAAAGATTGGATATAAAGATTGGAGTATAAACATAAAGAGGTTTAACTTAAGTAGGCTTGGTTTTGGTTGGTTTTCTCTGTTTTCTTTTTAAGACCATGATCTTCAAGAGTTTGGCCCATTTTATTTCTTTTTCTTCACCTTGAAATGCTTCCAAATGGTCTTTTTTATAGTTGAAGAAGTCTTGGAGCCATTAGATATGATTAAAGCAAGAAACTAGTTGTTTTCCTTTTGAATTTTGTGTCTAACGGTTATTTATAGTCGAGTATAAAAAATCTCTAGTCGATCCACTTCCAAAAAGCTTGTATATTTTACATCGGAGCTTAGAAGGTCAACTATGGCTTCATTTCTTCATGATTTTTTATTAACCTTGCCATAAGATTGACTATAGAATTTATAGAGTTGACTATGGTTGTGTATTTTCCAAGTTTTCTTATCCATTCTTGCCCGTTTTGCCATAGGATCAACTTAACTTGCTTAAAGATCAATTGGAGCTTTGTTTCTTCAAGAGTCCTTGATATTTTAGCATGTAACTTTGATCATATCTTCCTTGTGATCAAATGTTGAGTTGAGAATGAATTTCATGGCTTGAAACAACCTTGGTAAAGATCAAACACCTTTGAATGTCTTGAGATAAACTCCACCACTTGTGAACCTAATTTGTACTATCAAACATCTCAAGAGCAATTGTGAGGGAGATAATGAGGAGAACTCATTTAAGCATGTTTAAAACTTATATAAGTAAGTCATTTAAGCTTGTAGATATTTATGAAGTGAATGTGTGAAAGTTTAATAACTTCAAGAATTTACACAACTAAAACAATCAAGCTCGTAATCATGTAAAAAGAAATGTATGAGCGTTAATCATTTTAAGAACTTGTCAAGTGTCACTCTAGTACAACAAACGCAAATTTGAATCATTTTGTCATAATCAAAACTATACTCATTTTCAAGCTAACAATCATTAACCTTTCATTTATATAAAAAATGTACAAACTAATTATGCTACCTTTTGTTTGAAAGCCTAATAAATATTCTCATTTCACTGGAAAATATTCTCATTTCATTAGAGTAATCCAAGTACACCAATTAAAAAATCCTAAGTTAACAAAAAGAACTTATGGTTCAACAATCGCCACTAGGATACCAAAAAAAACAAAAAGTACATCACCTAGTCCTTTCAAGAGGCTTGTAACCTTTGCCAGAACAAAAATAAAGTAAAAGTATAGTCCTTGTCCTTTCAAAAGGCTTGTAACCTCTGCCAGAACAAAAATTAAGTAGTCTTTGTACAATATCCACTTTTTACAAAAGAAAGATATACGCATCATAGACAAAACCACAGTAAAAGAGACCTTTACTCCAACAAACTTAATCATGGCTGCAAATTAAGATTTACAGATCATATATAAAAGTAAAGCAATGACTGACCAATTGATATTCAGATGCAGGACCCACAAAGCCTAAACCTTTATTTTGTAAAGGCTTTAGGATTTAGTTTGTTGCCATATTAGCCAATGCTTTACTTTTATTTATGATTTGGCACACATGCCCTAGTTGATATGGCTTGGCAAACTAAACCTTAAACCCTAAATTTAAACTTTTATAAAATAAAGGTTTGAGGTTTGTGGGTTTGGGTCTATATATCAATTGATCATCCATTACTCTACTTTTATTTATAATTTGGAAATCTTAGTTTGTTGCCATCGTTGAGTTCGTTGGAGCTTTTGTTGTGGTTTTGTCTATATTGTGTATATCTAGGTGGCTTAGGGTAGATATTATACATGAGCTATACTTTTATTTGATTTTTTGTTTTGACAAAGATTACAAGCCTCTTGAAAAGATTGGGTGATATACATTCTATTTTTTGTATCCTAATAGCTATTGTCAAAGTACAAATTCTATTTGTTAATTTGGGATTTTTTGATTGGATGTACTTAGATTACTCCAATGAAATGAGATTATTTAGAAACCTTTTAAAAAAAATAGTGTAATTAGTTTGTACAATTTTGTGTACAAATGGAAAGTTAATAGTTTTTAATTACTAAAGAATAACCTTTGATGTGGAAAAGTAGATTTTTTGTACAAATGCAATGCTAAACAAAAACTGGTAAAAGTACCAAATTTAATCTCGATACATCTTTGTGCAATTTAGTTCCTTGCTTTACTATTTTATTCAATTTAGTTTTTATATTATACATTTTTGTTTAATTTAAATGTGACACCAAATAATTGATGTGGAAAAAACTTTTTTTTTAAAAAAAATTTTAGGGCATGCTATGTCATCGTTACCATATCTATGGATGGCAATGCGTACCCGGTTATAGGATATCCGCAGATACTCGACCCAATTATATAGGTTTAGGGTACTCTATAATCAAGTTTGGCACGAGTTAGGGTAATGATTTCACTACCTGTATCAGGTTCGAGTAGGATTCGAGTACCACCCCTTTGGTACCCGTTACTTGAACTTGATTACTATTTATAAATATTTTATTATTATTTTAATAATTAAATTAAAAATTTACAATTCTTACCAAGTTTACAAGGAATTTTTTTTTGTTAAAACTAACAAATATATGAAAAGTATGGTTACTCTAATTATTAATATGATGACATTAATATATTTAAATTAAGAAATTATTAGATTGTTAATTATGTTTAAAAAATCTGAAAATTATATTATATTATAAAGGAATATAATTACTATATATATATACTTTTAATATAAATATATTTACTTTCTATTTTGTGTTAACATTACAAAAATTATGACTTATAAAATTATTAATGATAATATATATACCATTGTTTGTATAATCTTATAATGTATATATTTAAAGAAAGCTTTTGAGATTAAAATAGTTTTGGAACCTAATTTTTTTTTTAATTTCATGAAATTAAGAACAAATCCTTATAATTAATCAAATTAATTCATGAAACTATTATTATTAATTAACTTGTAGTGTCTTTTAATATATAGTTTATATATTATGTTAATTTATAAGAAAAATAATTACTATTATATAAATACTAAAATATTTTTAGTATATATATACTTTAAATATAAACATATTTATTTTCTATTTTGTGTTAACATTACAAAATTATAACTTATTAAATTATTAATTATAATATATATAATTTTATTTATATAAACTTATATAAACCAAAAGAGAAGTTGTGAGATTAGAATAGTTCTAAAACCTAATTATTTTTTTTAATTTTATGTAATTAAGGACAAACTCATATAGTTAATTAAATTAATTCATGAAACTATAATTATTAATTAACTTGTAATGTCTTTTAATATATATACTTTATATATATATTAGATTCAATTGTAAGGAATATAATTACTATTTTATATATATTAAAATATTTTTTATGTATGCTTGTGTGTATATATATATGTACTTTAAATATAAATATATTTACATTTTATTTTGTGTTAACATTACAAAAATTATAACTCATAAAATTATTAATTACAATATATATACCTTTGCTTGTATAAACTTGTAACATATAAATCTAAAGGGAAGTTATGAGATTAGAATAGTTAATTGGGTAATTGGGTACCCATGAAAAAGATTTTAATAATTTTTTTATCTAATCGAGTATTTAAACAGGTTAAGATAATTATAGGATAGTGGGAATGTATTAGGGTTAGGGTTAGGGTTAGGATAGTAATTTTTAAAATTATTTGAGTACTTAATAGAATTATAATATTTGATTTTTAATAGGATTAAGGTTCGGGTACCTCGAAATTAACAAATACCTTACCCGTTAACATCTTTAACCATATCAACATGTCCACGTCATGTTGGCATAATTTGGCATATTAGCATTACATTAACACCATATTAGCACTATTAACAATTAATTTAACCGTGAGAGCAACTCCATTGCACAAATTTTAAAAAGTATATTAACTAAATTCATCAATTATTTCTTTCATGAAAATGAATGGAATGTGGATAAACTTAAAGCTCTATTACCAACTATTATTATTAATGAGATCTTGAAGGTTCCTATTAGCTGTACCCAAGAGGATTTGGCATATTGGGCCCTAACGCCAAATGGAGAATTCACTACCAAGAGTGCATGGGAACTGCTTCGCCAAAGACAACCTATTCATCCATTGGGTAAGTTTATTTGGCACATGAGCATCCCACTAACTGTTTCCTTTTTCTTATGGTGTTTGGTGCATAATTGGATTCCTGTGGAGTTACGGATGAAATCAAAAGGCTTCCTGTAAAACCCGACCCTATAAATATATGTCATGACATACATGCATTGAGTAACATGTTATTACGCTAGAAAAGCACCTAAGAATAGACGAAACCCGATATTGTACCTAACGGTACACTTAAATTGATTTAACCTCGAACTAGTTCAAATAGGAATTGTAGGATGAAATTTAATATTTTATAGTCCAGGAATGACTAAAAATGATTGTTCGGAGTTCGAGGGTTCATTTGGGGTAAAATTA
>NC_030856.1:20999751-21038343 GCF_000208745.1 Theobroma cacao | reverse complement strand
CTGATATGTAAGCCTTGCGGGTTCCGGTTGGCATTCCGGAAAATGAGTGTCAATCAGGGACGTCGCTGCGATTGTCATGGGCCCTGGGAGGTTCCGGGTCGTGACACTTCCAATGAGTATCAAAGTGTTTGTGTTGCCGGTCGGAGGAAATGATTATGCATGTACTATGGGAAGGTCCAATTGCACAATAGGGTTGGAATTATTTTGCAAAATTCTTTCAAATCTATGTTAACAATCCCAGAAATGTTATGCAAATATTTTACTCTTGGTATTATTCTGGGGATTATACTAAACCTGGTCATTTTCGAGTATTATTACCTTTGCTGATTTCTTGGTTTCTTTAGGTTGAAAGAAATGATGCAAAGCATAAGGGACTAGGAATGTATCTTGATAGAGTAATTTGGCGGATTATGAAAATGTTACGATAGTTATTTCAAGGTAATTTATTACGTCAATGGCAATGGAAAGGAGATCTTGATATTGCTACACATTGGGGTTTCTAGTTTGACAGGAAAAGCCACGATCCACCAAAAATTATTTACTGGTATCGACCATTGATAGGTGAGCGTAAGTTGAATGTCAACGGTAGTTCCAAAGATTGTCTTTCAGAATGCTGCTAGTGGAGGAATTCTTTAAGACCACGTAGGTACTACAATTTTTGGCTTTCCGAAAAATTTTGAACCTTATAATTCATTACAAGCAGAATTAATGGCATTACATCGAGGTTTACTTTTATGTATAGAGTAAAATGTATCTAGAGCTTGGATTGAAATGGCTGCAAAAGTGGTTGTACAAATGATACATGAAGGACATAAACGTTCCTCTTAGACTAGATATTTGCTGGCTTCCATTTAAAAATGCTTGAGTTGTATTTCTTTCGAATTTCAGACATTCATAGAGAAGGGAACCAAGTTACAGATCATCTCTCCAATAAGGGGTATACACACAGAACTGCATGTATTTTCACAAGCCGAAGGTGAGCTCAAAGGAATTCTTAGATTAGACAAATTAAATTTACCTTATATTTGCTTTAAATGAATGTAAAAGAGTAATACTTTTAATTTACAGTTTTAACTTTTTCATAGAATCTTGTACTAAAGTAATATTACTTTTCATATGCATTCTGAAATACTATGCATGGGAAGTACTATCTTTACTAGGTGCATTTTTTTTATTTTTAATCATAGTTTTCATGTAATTTTAGAAGTATGATTTAGGTCTTCCTCTTTTTGTATTTTTATTTTTAATTAATATAATTTAACAGAGTAGTTGAATATTGTGAGAACTTCCAGCATTAAAAAAAAATTCATTAATTTAAAAGGGGTCCATACTATAGATAGTATAGGACCTAATTTGACCAAAACAAAAAGTCAAAGTTGTACAAAGCAAAGAACAAATCCATTTAGAAAATCTTGGAAGGCTCCCAACCTCACATCTGCTTAATTATATCCTACCGTTTGATGGTCTTCATTCTATGCTCTGACCTTTTTTCTGTCCAGAGTGTGGTGTTGTAACTGTAACTGTAACTGTACCTCAGAGCAGCAGAGAATGACGGTAGCTCGCTTGGCACGTTGCAAGATTCTCCCCTCACATTTGCCTCGCATGCACCTCCCCTCTGCCCATCGCCAGGTCTTGTCTATAACTCTTCACTTGGCTCCACCACTTGAATCAATCTTCTCTCAAAACTGTAATTCAAAATCCTTTTGTAGTTTATCGAATAGGTTTTTGATTAGATCTTATTGTTTTCATCAGATGAGTATTGCCGCTGGGCTTAAAAATTCTAGTATATTCCGAAGCCAGGGTCTAATAGGAGGAAAATGGATCGGCGCCCATGATGGCAAAACTATTCAGGTCTTTCTTTGACATAGATTTTCCGGTTTAAAGTTTCCGCTTTCAAGTTCGAATTTCTTTTGCTTACCTTGCGCTTAAATTTGCTTTTGGTGTCATGGCAGGTTAACAATCCTGCAACTGGGGAAATTATAGCAGATGTTCCCTTCATGGGTAGACGGGAGACAAACGATGCTATTTCTTCTGCATATAATGCCTTCAATTGTACCAAACACTTCCAATTGCACTTCTCTCCATTTCAATCTGACTTATTTCATGTTCTTTGATTTGGGTTTTCCATTAAACTTCTGCTTGTCGCATGATATTCAAGAATCAATATGATTTCACAATTTTCGTTACACTGTTGCTCTTGTTTTAGTTGTTTAAGGTTGACATCCCCGCTGCAGTTTGAGTGTTACTGGATATGATTATATACTTTTTGTTCCTTGTAGTCACTGGATCATGTGCTTATGACATTATAGGCTCTTTTTTACCTGTTACTTTTGCTATTTAATTTCAGAAGCAGAGATGAAAAAGTGTGCTTGGATACCAAAGCATAACAAGAATTGAGAATTTAACTTTTCTGATAATAAAATGTTTGATGTTATGTTAATGTGGAACAATCATGGCGCTCTAGCATCCGACTTGGTGGTCAGTGCATGTATTCCCTACTTGTAGAGCTGAATATTACTCTCCCCCTCATCAAATCAAATACAAACACACACACAGACACATAGATATATGGAGCAATTATGTTTCAATGTGTGTTATATTTTAGCTTAAATAACAAAATGTGTGATATTAAGGGGGCCTTACTTTGATGGTGAGATATAGTATGTGTAGGTATAGATGTTATTATGTATGCTTTTGAACTGTGGTTGTTACTGGTCGGTAGCTTTGACATACTGAATTTCAAAGTTTACTTGGGTTTGAAATCTAGTTTAATTGACGATCCTTATTTTGTTTTTTGGCCATAGCTTGGAGTAAGCAAACTGCTGCTGAGAGGAGCAAATGTCTTAGAAAATGGTATTACCTTTGCCCTATGATCTCGTTATATTATACATTTGTATTGAATTTGAAATAGTCATCCATTTGAAAAGAACTTTGCTTTTTGCCTGATTTAACTTGAGATATTTTTGTTAAATGATTCTAGCTGAAGGACCTTGAAATATAAGTTTTGCGACATTGAAAGATGTATTTTGTAGCAAAGTTTGGGATTTGCTGTCTCCTGCTTTTAAATCAAAATGGTCCAGACCAGCAGTGTATATTGTAGCATGGAAATTTAACCGCTTATCTTTTTTGCATGGCTAATAACCAAAATTTAGTCCATTGGTTAGACTGACTATTAATGGTCCATGTATGGACTTGCTTAATTAAATCTTTATTAAAGGTTTTTAGATATCAAATAAATCATTTTTTTTTTACATGTATTTAAAAGGTATGATCTTATAATGTCCCACAAGGAAGAGCTTGGGCAACTAATAACTTTAGAGCAAGGAAAACCTTTAAAAGAAGCCCTGGGTGAGGTATCCATTTAAAACTTTTGCGTTATTAAATTTAAGGAACTGGCTTTGACTGTGTAGCCGTTAGTTGTTCATCTGTCATGTCTGATGCTAAGACTCAAATAATAGGTTAGTTATGGGGCCAGTTTTATTGAATTCTTTGCGGAGGAGGCCAAGCGGGTGTATGGAGATATAATTCCAGCTACACTAGCTGATCGTCGTTTGTTTGTTCTAAAGCAGGTGAGAATAAATTTTTCTTTGTTGTTTAAGTCCTGTATAACTGCCAGTCTGCCAGTTGCGAATTAACTATTTCTTCCAATACGTAAACGTTGATTAGCATACAAATTTTAAATAATTTCCTCTTGATTTATGATTTAGTATTCTTTTCTAACAGAAATCTAATATGTTCACCAAAATTTAAGGGGAAAACCTTGTTTAGATGACTGTTAACAATGCTGGTTTACTTCATGCAATGTTGTTGCATCTGTAAAAGAAGAATATGAAATATTATTGATGATGACCTTTTAGTATTTAGAGGGAAAAAAAACAGCATATAAGAAAAAAAGGATGAAAAAGATAAACATGATATGGGGGAAGTTAAATGAATTCCTCTATCCAAAAATTCCTTTATATCCATGAAATCAATCTAGACTTCTCATAGTTTGCATGGCATTTGGTGTCATATGGATATGAATTGGATGATCATTTTGGGAGAATAACCGTGTGTAATTGAAATCCACATGTCAGTCAACCACAAATATCTGTTGTCCAAGAGTGCTGACCCTGTTTGTCAATCTCTCTCAATAATTTTAAGCTGCTGTGCATTCAACTGAACACAAATGTGACCTCCTAACCATGGGTGGTATCTTGATTCTGCCCAAACCACAAGGGAAGGGCACCTTCCCTCATGATAGTTATGTAATAAATAGACAATTGTTGATAACACTAACATCCTGCAAAGGAAGGTATTATGAATTAATGAATTAATAAGATCCCTTTTTCACCAGCCTTCTCTTCATGAACATGATGCAATTATCAAATTGATACAAATACCTTCAATATCCAAAAGTTTGATTAGTTCTAAATAGTAATTCTTGGCAATAAGTTTGATAGGTAAATAGACGGGAAATTCACAAATGAGAATGACTTCCGGCTGTTTTAGTATCTGTCCAAGCTGGCTTATAGTGCCAATGCACTAGACAGCTCTAGATTGAGTTATTATCGTGACAAGGGTTTTGACAAGGCTTGCATTTCTTAGTGCTGGGTGCTGACAGTTATTTTGAGATTTCTTCTATTTTTTACTTCCCAGCAGTATTGCCTTTTTTAATATCCTTTTGGCAGCCTGTTGGTGTTGTTGGTGCAATTACACCCTGGAACTTTCCCTTAGCAATGATCACTAGAAAGGTGGGTGCTCTATATAGGAGTTTTAGTCTTATTATTTTCCCAGGCTGCTTAATAACTAAGATGTTCCTTTTCATGGCTGTATCAGGTTGGCCCTGCCCTTGCTTGTGGCTGTACAGTGGTTGTAAAACCATCTGAACTTACTCCCCTCACAGCTTTAGCAGCAGCTGAACTTGCCCTTCAAGCAGGAATTCCACCGGTAATTCTTTATTTATTTAGTAATTTTGACAAGGTTTTATCATTCATTAGCTTACATTACAATGTGTTAGCATGTAATGATAATTGGAAAGCTTGTTCTAGAAACCAATTGTGATGATTAGTTAATGACTGATATATTTAGCTTTATTTACAAGTTGGAGATGGAATTGCACATATATAGTTACACATATACATGCATGAATACATACTACATACATATTTTATGTGAGTCTATATGTCTAGTGTCTTGTTATGTGATAATAACATTGACTTTAGAAGCCAAGTTCTGACTTCTCATTATCTTATCCAAGAATTAAGATGTAAAGTGATCTGGCGAGATCTTGCATGCATAGACATGCACTTTTAGGGCATCTATCATTGGTTATTTTTTTACATTTATTATTTTGTTAAAGTAGGGAGTCTGTTTAATGACTTAGTGCATGTTTGGCCTAGTTTTTTCTCAGCTTATCTACCTCTTAGAAGCAAAAGCCAGGCCAAACATGATCTTTTAAGAAGCTCTTAAAAAAAAAGTAGCTTTTTTTTAAGAACAAAATTTTTAAAAAAAGAGCTTAAAAAAAAGCTTCAAGGAGGAGCTTTTTCTTCTCTTTTTTTAAAAATATAAGAAAACTTTTATTTTTGTTTCAAAAATATTCTCATTTGTTAAAAATAATTACAATATTACCTTCTCAAAAAAAAGAAATACCTTTTATGATAATTTTAACAAAAATTATAACTTATAAAAAAAAATTTACCAAATAACTTTAACTTAATTTTAAAAGTCATTATTTTTCATAAGAACTTCATAATAGTTTTTAAGTTAGAAAAAAACTAGGCCAAACAGGCACTTATTGATATAGAAAAAGGAGATGATTAGAAGAAGAAAACAGAGTTTAGAGAGAAAACTGGAGAGAGGTGTAGAAACAGAGGAAATTGGGGAAGAGATAGATGCATTAAAGAGAGTAAACCAGAACAAATCAATAGGAGGGGAAATCTCAAACACGATATTCTGAAATTTTAATAATTCATTGGTTGAAATGAACTAAAAATTGAAATAACATAGTTCTTTTGTTATGACTAAACCCTAAACTGTAAAAAAATGCAAAATACAAAATAAAATTCTAATGCATTGATAGTGTAACATCCTGTATTTTGGTTTAGCAGCCAATAAGACCCTATTGATGAGACGAAGGGTCACTTGACGTAATTTAAGTGCCAAAAAGCAGTGACGGGTGAAAAGAATATTTGAAATAAAATAATATTTTGTAAATAAAATAATATTAAAATATTAAATATTTTATTTATTATTAAAAATAGTCAGAAAGGTATATGACTAATTTAAGTGGAGGAGAAGTAAGGATTTAAAAAAAAACGACGTTAGTGGGGTCCGTGTGCTTTTATTAAATAAAGCTAGCGCGGGTAAATATATATTTAAATATTATGGTGATACCGTGGTGTAGTGCGAATTTTATATTTTGGTTGTACACGTGTAAAAGAAAAAAAAGAGAAGGAAATTGGAGTTTAAGAAATGTTGGAAGAACTCAATTGTAAAGGACGAAAGTTAGATGGTCACACGGTAAATAAAGAATAGTTTAAAGATTTATGTGTAAATTTTAACATTTGAAATAAAAAGAAAAATTTTCTAACCAAGGAAAGTTAGATTATGTGGAATATGAGATATACATGTGATTTGAATGGGTTAAAGAATGATTAAATAAAATATGGAGTAAATCTAGTGCATGGAATAAAAAAATCAAAAATCAAGGAAAAAGAATGGAAATGCAAGTGGCGGTTGGAAAAATTTTAAAGGCTTTAACTTTACAATTTTACCACATAAAGTACAAGGAAGAAAAGTAAAAAAGCCATCAAGTCTTGGGCAAGCCACCCATGCAAAGAAAGTGAAGAAAAAAGAAAAAAAATCAATGAAGAAAGTCAAGGAAGGTGGCGGGTGAAGGTTCAAGGCATTGCTAACTTGCAATTTTAACATGTAAGAAATAAGGAAATATCAATAATAGCCAATCTTTGTCAAGCCGGCTATGAATGAAGGAAAGGAAGAAAATTTAAGTGGTAGGCATTTGGGAGAATCCACCACATCAAAAGAACGATAAATATCTTTTCCTTGAGATAAAAATCGCATTTTGGTTAGTAAAAGAAATAAGATCGGCTTGAAAGAAAGGAAAAAAGAAATAAAGAAGAATGGAGAAGGGAAAAGAAAGGATAAAAAATTGTTAATCCAATGGATATATATTTGCTAAAAGATAAAAAATTGTTAATCCAATAGATATATATTTGCTAAAGACTTTGTGGTTGTGTAATGAATGTTAAATGTGACGTTAAATTGTGGAAGTTTAATGACATTGGGAAATTATCATCTAGAAATGAAGTGAACGATAGTATCATTATCATTAGTCGATCACATACGTAAAAGCATATTCGATTTAATTATCAAGAATCTCAATTTAGACTTGTTCGAGATTTGGTAGGTTTACTTGCAAGTCTCGAACGCTAGTAACGATCAGGATAGAGGTCGTTACAGACTTTTTATCAGAGCCTTAATACCACTTGATTAACAATTTTTTTTCCTTTCCTTTTCCTTCTCCTTTCTTCTATCTTTTTTTCTTTCAAGTTGATCTTATCTCTTTTGCTATTCAAGATGCGGTTTTTATCTCAAGGTAAAGATATTTGCCGTTCTTTTGGTATGGTGGATTCTCTCAAATGCTCACCACTTAAATTTTCTTCATTTTCTTAATTCATAACGGCTTGACAAAGATTGGTTATTGTTGGTATTTTTTTATTTCTTATATGTGGTTAAATTGTAAGTTAGCAATGCCTTAAACCTTCACCTGCCATCTTCCTTGACTTTTCTTTTTCATTGATTTCTTTTCTTTTCTCTTTACTTTCTTTGCATGGGTGGCTTGCTTAAGACTTAATGATTTTTTGACTTTTCTTCTTTCTACTTTGAGGTAAAATTACAAAGCTAAAGCCTTTAAAATCTTTTCAACCGTAACTTGCATTTTTGTTCTTTTTTTTTATTTTTGATTTTTTATTTCATGCACTAGATTTACTTCATATTTTATTTAGTCATTCTTTGACCCATTCAAATCACATGTATATCTCACATTCCACATAATCTAACTTTCCTTGGTTAGGAAATTTCACTTTTTACTCCAAATATTAAAATTTGCACATAAATCCTTAAACTAGTTTTTAGTTGCCGTGTGACCTTCCAACTTTCGTCCTTTACAATTGAGTTCTTTTAATATTTCTAAATTTTAATTTCTTTCTATTTTCTTTCATTTACATGTGCACAACTAAAATATAAAGTTCGCATTACACCGCGGTATCATCATAGTATTTAAACATATATTTACCCACGTTAGCTTTATTTAATAAAAGCACGTGGGTCCCACTAATGTCGTTTTTCTTCAAAATTCTTCTTTACTTCTTCTCCCCCATTTAAATTAGTCATATAATTCGCATTTCTGATTATTTTTAATAATAAATAAAATATTAATATTTTAATATTATTTTATTCATAAAATATTATTTTATTTCAAAATATTCTTTTTATCCATCACCGCTTTGGCACTTAAATTATGTCAAGTGACCCTTCGTCTCATCGATAGGGTCTTATTGGCAACTAAACGAGGGTACGGGGTGTTACAATCTCCCCCACTTAAGATAAATTCGTCCTCGAATTTAAATATAGTGGGTTGGCAAGGCATACCATATTCTTGAAAAAAGGTGTGATTACTCCTTTTGCATTTCCTCTTCGGGTTCCCAAGTTGCTTTCTCCACTGACCGGTTTTGCCATAAGATTTTTACTAAGGCAACTTAGAGCGCAGTTGCTTTACTTGACGATCTAGTATTACCACTGATTGGTCTTTGAAAGTTAATCTTTCATCCAATTGAACCCAATCATAACGTATAACATGTGTTGGATCCTTATCGTACTTCTTTAACATAGACACATGAAATGTGAGATTCACTCAAGCTAGCTTTATTGGTAAAACTAGTCAATACGCTATTGACCTAATTCGTTTTAGTGTCTCGAAAGGTCCAATATATCTTGGACTCAATTTTTCTTTCTTCCCAAATCTTTTACTTCGTTTTAGGGGAGATACTTTCAGAAACACAAAATCTCCTTGGAACTCCAGAGGACGGCGTCTATTGTCTGCATAAGACTTTTGTCTACTTTGTGCTGATTTCAAACGATCCCTCATCATACTCACCACATCAGTTGGTTGTTGCACCAAATCGGGACCTAATAATTTCCTTTCTCCCACTTTGAACCATCCAATGGATGGTCTGCACTTCCGTCAGTATAATGCTTCAAAAGGAGTCAATCCAATATTAGCTTGGTAGCTATTATTATATGCAAATTTCATCAAAGATAATTGTTGATTCCATGTGGTTTCCAAATCTAATACTATTGACCTTAGCATGTCTTCAAGCATTTGTATCACGCTCTGACTGACAATCTATTTGAGGATGATATGTGGTACTGAAGTTTAAACGAGTGCCCTAAGCTCCATGTAAACTTCTCCAAAACTTACTAGTAAACTATGGTCCTCGATCAAACACTATGATCACGGGGACTCCATGCAATCGTACAATACAATTAATATAAAATTGGGCATATTTAGCTGATCCGTAGCTAGTCTTTACCGAAATGAAGTGAACAGATTTGGTCAATTGATCCACTATTACTCAAATCAAATCATATCTCCCTCTGACATGGGCCAACCCAGTCACGAAATCTATAGCTACATGTTCCCATTTTCATTCGTGAATCCACGTTCGGCTTACTGGGGTGGTACTGAATGGTCCAATCATAATCCTTGAGCAATTCAGTAGCACCCCGGTAAGGCGAACGTGGCAGCTGATGGATTTCATGACTGGGTTGACTTGTGTCAAAGGGGGATATGATTCGATTTGGATAATAGTGGATCGATTGACCAAATCTGCTCACTTTATATAGGTAACCTAAATATGCTTAAGTTTATATTGATTGTATTGTACGATTGCATGGAGTCCTCGTGACCATAGTGTCTGATTGAGGGCAATACTGGATCATCAAGTGAAGCAACTGCGCTCTAAGAAAGTTGTCTCAATAAAAGTCGTGGCATAATTGGTCAGTGGAGGAAGCAACTTGGGAACCCGAAGAGGAAATGCGAAAGGAGTACTCACACCTTTTTTCAAGAATAAGGTATGCCTTGCCAACCCACTTTATTTAAATCCGAGGACGAATTTATCTTAAGTGAGGGAGATTATAACACCTTGTACCCTCGTTTAGCAGCCAATAAGACCCTATCGATGAGACAAAGGGTCACTTGAGGTAATTTAAGTACCGAAGAGCGGTGATCGGCGAAAAAAATATTTTAAAATAAAATAATATTTTATGAATAAAATAATATTAAAATATTAATATTTTATTTATTATTGATAATAGTCAGAAAGGAGGGTTATATGATTAATTTAAGTGAGAGAGAAGAAGTAAGGAAGGATTTTGAAGAAAAACGTTAGTGGTACTTGCGTGCTTTTATTAAATAAAACTAGCGTGGGTAAATATATATTTAAATATTATAGTGATACCGCAGTGTAGTGCGAACTTTATATTTTGGTTGTACACGTGTAAAGGAAAGAAAATATAAAGAAATTGAAGTTTAAGAAATATTGGAAGGACCCAATTGTAAAAAACGAAATTTGGAGCGTCACACGGTAAATAAAGAATAGTTTAAGGATTTATGTGTAAATTTTAATATTTGGAGTAAAAAGAAAAATTTCCTAACCAAGGAAGGTTAGTTTATGTGGAATATGTGATATACATGTGATTTGAATGAGTTAAAGAGTGACTAAATAAAATATGAAGTAAATCTAGTGCATGGAATAAAAAAATAAAAAATCAAGGAAAAAGATTGGAAATGCAAGTGGCGGCAGGAAAGATTTTAAAAGCTTTAGCTTTGTAATTTTACTGCATAAAATACAAGAAAGAAAAGTCAAAAAGTCATTAAGTCTTGGGCAAGTCACCCATGCAAAGAAAGTGAAGAGAAAAAAAAAAGAAATCAACGAAGAAGAAAAGTCAATGAAGGTGACGAGTGAAGGTTTAAGGCATTGCTAACTTGCAATTTTAACTACATGCAAGAAATAAGAAAATGCCAACAATAATCAATCTTTGTCGAGCTGGGTATGAATGAAGAAAAGGAAGAAAATTTAAGTGGTGGGCATTTGGAAGGATCCACCACACCAAAGGAACGGCAAATATCTTTGCCTTGAGATAAAAACCGCATCTTGGATAGTAAAAGAGATAAGATCGGCTTGAAAGGAAGGAAGAAAGAAAGAAAAGAAAAAAAAGAAGAAAGGAGAAGGGAAAGGAAAGGTAAAATAATTGTTAATCTAGTGGATATATATTTGCTAAAGACTTTGTGGTTGTGTAATGAACCTTAAGTGTGACGTTAAATTGTGGAAATTTAATGACATTGGGATATTATCATCTGGAAATGAAGTGAATGATAGTATCATCATCATTAGTTGATCACATACGCAAAAGCATATTCGATTTAATTAACAGGAATCTCAATTTAGGCTTGTTCGGAATTTGGTGGGTTTATTCTCAAGTCTCGAACGTCGGTAACGATCGGGATAGAGGTTGTTACAGATAGTTAGAAACTTAGCGAAACAGTATATATTAAGAAACCTAAACAGTCTCAAAATCTTATGTTTGTATAAAAATTACAATTAAGCTCACAAAGTTAAATGTTTTTCTTCGAAAGGCCTCATAAAATTAAATGTTCACAAAATAAAATCTTAATTTCAGGCAATTCCTTTCATTCTGCATCACTTCTAAATTGCTAATCAGTAAATTGATTTGTAACTTTATATATAGTTATTTTTGGTACAATTGATTGTTGGATATAACTTATTCATGCATGTCTTAATCTTTTCTTCTCTTCATACAAAATCGTAGGTGTTGTGTTGTAACCTCTATGCCTCCTAGTTAGCCTTAAAATTTGACTGTCCTCAAATTGTAGTGAATTCTGGCGCAAAAAAGCAAAATATTTGTAGTGAATTGTCATTTGCAGGCTGTCCAAACATGGATATAACTGAAGATGTCATATTCATCAATGCATTACAATGAGGTTATACATTGTAATGCCTTATATGTTCTAGAAAATTTTCATACCAATCCTGCAGATTGTGCTTTCCTCTTCCTTGGGCCATGTGTTGTATGGTTTTGTTCAATGTTAAAGGAACTGAACTAGTCCCAGCATGACTATGTACTGGCATGACTAGAATCCTCTTTAAATAGTAACACAGCGGAAGGGGGCAAATCAGGCAATACTCATAGCTTGTTTTAATTTGCATCTATGCTTTTTCAGTGCATAAATAAATGACATAAGTTGATAATACTGGTATAGATTCTTGTAATATGATGGAACTACATAGTTTATTTTTTGATTAGATGCACTTGCCAGTCTTGCTTTTATTTCCAAAATAGCATCGGTGTTCCTGCTGCATTACATTTCTTGTTTGTTTATATTGCTTCTTTTTTTCTAGTTGTGGTTTTTTACCTTTTAATCTTGCAGGGTGTTCTGAATGTGGTTATGGGGAATGCTCCTGATATCGGTGATGCTTTACTTGCTAGTCCACAGGTCTTCTACCCTTTAACATGAAATTCAGTCCTTTTGCCACAGTACATCATGATTGATTTCCTTCTGGAAATAAATGGGTGTATAATTGATAGAATGTTTCTTTATTCCTGCTTTTTATTACTTATCCAGGTAAGAAAGATCACATTTACAGGCTCGACAGCGGTTGGGAAGAAGTTGATGGCAGGTGCTGCAGGGACTGTTAAAAGGGTATGGATATTTTATGAAATGGATATATTTGCAAAACCAGTGTGGCTTTGAAAATTATGATGCAGTTGACTGCCTATATTCTGGAATCTTCTAGATATCGCTTGAACTTGGTGGTAATGCCCCATGCATAGTCTTTGATGATGCAGACCTGGATGTTGCAGTGAAAGGAGCGGTATGTTTAGAGTAGTTTTGATGTATATTGGCATCAATTGCATTCTCCTCATCCTAGATTTTTCATGAGTTCCACTCGTAATTGGCTGCGAGTCTGCAGCTACCATTCTGGATGGGGATAGTAGTTTCATGATTTTATATCACTTGATGTCAAGTTTTAAGCATATGATTTATTTTTTGTTCCTTGTACTTTAAAATACCCAGACATCTGTTAGTTGTTTTTTCTTTTCGTATCCTTTTTTCCTTCATGCATTGTCCTCTTTGGTTACTGATTATGAATAGTTGTTGCCTATTCATAGCATGTGGTACCTTTTTTCTTCCTCTCTTCCTTTGAAGCAGGTGGAATTTTAACAAGCTATAGTATCAAACTGATTATCCATATAAATACTTTTAGATCCTTAATTTTCCTGGGGGTTGTTTTGGAACCTTTCAAGCAGTATTGATCTTATGCATTTGTTGACATGTTGATGTCTGATGCCATGTTCCTAGGTGGTGTAGAACAAATACTTTTATTAGGTGATGTCATGTTAAAAGAAAACTCTATTTTCTAATTTTATGCTTAGAATAGTGTTATTCCAAAAGTTGCAAGGTGGTCCTTCATCATTAGGTTTAACTAAGTTTGTTAATTCCATACTAGATAGTGTCCTAGCCTTTTTTCCTACAATGAATATGGTGATATGATAATTCTTGAAAGTTAGGCTACAGATTTAGTTATATATCTTATATATATATGTATTTTAATTAATTTTTGCTAAGTATCGACTAAAAGATCTTTAAAAATAAATAAAATCAGTAGAAACAATGTGTGAGAATGAGTTATTAATTAATATTTTTGTTATAGGCTGAATAACTTTTATTTTTTGGGGTCTAAAAGAACTAAAACCGAATGGGCTTTAAGGAACTAAAAATGGGCTTCAGAGCGATTAAAACCAAATGCTATATATATGGACCCATTGAGTTTAAAAATCTACCTAGTCCAAGTTATGTGTCCTATGTTCTTATTTGTTCTTACAAGCTTCCATCTCTTCAAATCCAGCCACTGCCTTTTATTATTTCCTCTCTTGGTCCTCTTCCCTGATATCAGTTCTAGATCAAAATCAAAATTATGGGAGGAAAAAGATTGCGACCATCTCAATACGCTGACCAACCTTTCTTCTCCCCCCTTTTCTTCTATTCCTCTTTCTGAGCTCTCATATCTCCTTGGTCAAGGTGATGTTGCTGTTTTTTGTTCTGCTACAACGGTGTTTATCCTCTTTCATTTCTTCTTTTGTTTTGAATTTCACAGGCTGACCTTTATGTCCAAGCCATAACTGAATAAAGAATATTATTTACTTTTTCACCTTATCCAACAGTTTCTAATATGTATCCTGACATCAGAAATGTATCCATGGCCAACATAAATATGACATCAGTATGCGGGGGTTTGTAGCATGTCCATGCTTCATAGTCCAAAATATATATAAAACTTGCAATTGAAAGTCACTTGAAAGCCCTTTACTCTCTCTCATAATTTGAAATTTTGGGGTTTAGAAAGGAAAAAAAGAAATGAGCGGTGTAGGAAGTGGAGGACATGGTATTATGGTCTTAAAATACATAAAATAGTTTGTTTTCATGTCTTTTCAAATTAAATTAGTTGTGCACTGGTTGAAACACAATTTCAATTGGTATTAGGTGGAAAGTTGGAATGGAGCTTGCAAAGGAAACCATTATTCCATTTTCAAGGGTCTGTGAGCCAAATTGCTGCCATTGCCTAGAACTGCAGTTTCTGCAGCTTGAGGATCATATTGGCCCTGTCACTCTGACCAGTTTAAAAGCTAACAAGTTTATGTTCAATTTTCTCAATGCATGAAAATAGGTTGAAAATATGCATTCTACTAACCTGCTTAATGATATGTTTCATTTGATTCTAACCCAAGCATGTACTGTTACCTTTGTTGTATCATTAACAAAACCATGCAATATGCAGCTTGCAGCAAAATTTCGTAATAGCGGACAGACTTGTGTTTGTGCAAACAGAATAATTGTGCAAGAAGGTATGGATGTAAATGCATTCAAGGGAAAACCGTAAGCATTCATGTTATTGTAATATGTTTCCCCATATTGAGAAACTTCAAGTGTGTTTGGATCTAGAAAATATTTTCTGTTTTCATTTTTTGAAAACAAATTTTTATCTCTATTTATTAATTTCATGATTAATGAGTTTGCTAAATGAAAACATAGTAATTTATTTCCACCAAATGAAAATAATAAAAGTATGTTTGGTATCAGCAGTTTTTATATAGAGAAACAATGACAATAATAAATATAACTTCTGCTAATATTTTCAAAATATAAAAATAGTGAAAATGTAATTATTATTATTATTATATTTTTATTTTTGAAAAAAGTAGCAAATAGCATTGTTTAATTTAGCAAATAACAATGTAAGAGATATGAAATTCTTCACAAGAATTGAACTTGGGCCATTTTTCACGGCTGCTTAGTCAAAACCCCCTTAGTAGAGTGACACGTGCAGTTCATATGATAGTATGGTGTACCAGTTCACACATGAGCGTGTTTTGCATTTTGGAGGGAAATTCTAGAGTGAACCTTTGGAGGGAAATTTCTGGAGAGAAAATTTTGTCTTGTAAAACATAGGGGGCCTTCCTATATATACCCCATTTTATTTGAATACTTGTACATAAGAAATCATAGTGAATGAAATAGAGCTTTACCCTCCAATTTCAATCTTCTGTTTGCCTGCTTGTGAGACTTCAGTCTTGTGCTTGAGTGTAAGTGTGGCTAGTAGGTGTTCTAGGTTGACTTGGGCTCAATGACCAGGCTAAGGTGAGTCCAAAGTCGCATGGGGAGTGGTCTGACAAATGCCACGTGATGGTATTAGAGCTTCAGTTGTGATCAATTTGCAAGCCAGTGGGTTCAATTTGCGATCAGATGCAAGACTGGTCAGCTTGTAAGCTTCGAGTAGAAGATTGAAGTTGGAGAGTAAAGCTCTATCTCATTCACTATGATTTCTTATGTACAAGTATACAAATGAAAGGGGTATATATAGAAAGCTTCCCGAGGGAATTCTCTCCAAGGTTTCCCTCCAGAATTTTCCTCCAAAATGCAAGACATGCTCATGCGTGCATTGGTACGTCGTAGTATCTTATGAACTGCACGTGTCACGCTGTTAAACGGGTTTTGACTAAGTCGCCGTTACATTCTCCCCCACCTAATCAAGCGGCATCCTCATTGCTGCATGGAAGGAGTCTATCCGATCCTGGAATTGCCACCAATCTTTCGCAGACTCCCAACTAGCTTCACTCTCAGGCAATCCCTTCCATTTCACCAGGTGTTGGTGTTGGGGCATGTGGTGTTGTCGTCTAAGCACTCTATCCGCAAACACCTCTTTGACTTTTTTTTCATATGTAGCTCAAACACTCAATGGGGCTTTCCGGCTCACCCCTCTACTAGGGTCCTCATCATCTCCATGATATGGCTTAAGCATATCCACATGGAACACAAGGTGCACCTTAGGCTTCGGTGGCAAGTCTAGCTTGTAAGTCACCTTTCCCACTCATTTAACCACCTAGAATGGCCTCTTGTACATTTGAAACAAGTCCTTGTGTAGGCTTTTCTTCCTCAAAACTAGATAGAGTTTCACCATCACTATGTCCCCCACATCGAAATGAGTGTCCTTCCTATTCTTGTCTGCCCACTTCTTAGCTTTCTTGGTTGCCTTACGGAGACATGCTCTAGCCAACTCACTTTGCTCTTTCCATGCTTGAGCAATCTTGTAGGCAACCAATGCCAGTCTAGTGTAGGCCCCTGTTATGGCACTAAGCATGTGCGGTTGTTGCCCCATCACTATGTTGAATGGACTCTGGCCCATAGAATCATTACGTTCCAATAATTGATCACATGTGCGGTTGTTGCATGCATGAGTGTCTTGCATGTTGGAGGGAAATTCTGAAGGGAAACCTTTGGAGGGAAACTTTGGACAGAAACTTTTGGAGGGAAAATTCCCTCCCATTTCTGTCTTGTAATACATGGGGGAGCTTCTTATATGTAGCCCATTTCATTTGTATTCTTGTACATAAGAAATCATAGTGAATGAAATAGCACTTTGCTCTCCAACTTCAATATTCTCCTCGTGTGCTTGTATGAGATTTAAAGTCTTGTGCTTGCGTGTAAGCATGGCTAGTAGGTGTTTTAGGTTGACTTGGGCTCAGTGACCAGGCTAAGGGTGAGTCCAAGGCTGCATGGGGAGGGGTTTGAAGAACCACCATGTGACATTCTTGTGGTTCATAAATTATAAAATGGAAAACAACCATGTACTTATTTTGTCCTTGTTCTCTCTTTTCTCCAAAATGAAAACAACCTTTTTTGTTTTCAAATTTTGGCCCATTTCATTTCCAATTTCTAAAAGTATTTTTTAATATTACCCTCCAAAGATGTTTTCGTTTGCCTCTTTATTTTAGATAAAGGATGAAGCGGATCTTGAATTTTGTGTAAATGTGTGCTTAAATCCTACTATCTTTTATCATTGAACTATTATTTAGGTGAAACTAAGGAAATCTGTTAGAATATACCTTGTTTTAAAATAATCAACTAGCTTTTGTTGCAGGTATTAATGGTGTAGGTAACATATTTGTTGGCAATGAGGCTTAAAACATGGGAATAAAAGTTCAATGGCTTGATTGAACAAAATGAAAAATGATCGCTTAACAAGACACTTGAGAAAAGTTTAATGGCGTTTTTACACTTTATCCCCATTCTGTTATTTGAAAATGAAAACAAAAAAAATTCACTTTTTGTTGGATCCAAAACATGTTCAGAATCTTTTCTTGTGTTTTTATGGGAATGTAGTTTCTTTAACTTGCTAAAATATGGGTTCTCTCTGTTTCTTTTAAAGTGCTTACTAGTCAAATTTTGTTCCATTTATTTTATTTTTAAGGCTAATTTTACAATTATCTTACAAATAGTGGTGCAGCTCCGAAGGATGGGTGATAGTCATGAACTGCAAGAATGCCTAGTGTCGGTGTTGCATTGATTAATAAATGGTCATATTAGTATTAATATTAATAATAATTTTTATTGTGTTTCTGTTTATGCCCATAAAGTCATAGTGGTGAACAATGCATGCCAATTTCATTATTGTATAATTACATTTTAATTGTGCAGTCATTAAATGGATTTATTGAACCTTTTGTTCAGGTATTTATGAGAAGTTTGCCGAGGCTTTTTCAAAAGCTGTCCAGAATCTCCAAGTTGGGGATGGCTTCAGTGAAGGTGTGGTTCAGGTAGTCAGCCTAAGCCATGCATTCTAATTCATATTCTTATTGTTGTTGCTAAATTCTCAACATTTTTTTGTGGCTAGTCTATACATTTGATGTCTCTTAGTCTTCAGTTTAGAAGGATAATCATTGATATAATTATATTGATCCTTTATCATCAAGTACTGTATGGAACTCTTCATAGTTGTAAATATGTGCAGTTGTGTTGGTGCCACTTCTCAGTTGGTTGGAGCACTTTCTTTAATTAAATTTAACAAGTAAATTTAGCTTAAGGATCATAATTTTGATTTACTGTACTTATCTATACAGGGTCCACTAATTAATGAAGCTGCAGTGCAAAAGGTTAGCTTTGCTTTCAGTTTTCCACCTCTTATCAACCATCATATCTCTGATTCTTTTGTTTCATGTGAGTTTCTTTACTGTCGTTTACCTTAGGTTTTTTATTTTTTCACAGGTTGAATCATATATTCAAGATGCTATATCAAAGGTTTGGTTTTTATTACCTAGCCTGTCAAACTCAATGACTGCCAACTGTCTTAGACAAGTTATAGAATATGTTGTGTTTGACTTATTCTCTGGAGCAATTGTAACATTCTATATTGTATTCTAAATTTGCATTGTGAATATGAATGTGTCTATTAACATCTTTAATTGGAAAAAAGCAAAAGCTGGAACATAGGTGGCCAAATGATGCATGGGTGATGTGATGTTTTTGTTTATTGATTTTATTCTTTAGAAGTAAATATGATTAAAATTTTTAACACTGCAAAATCACAAAACATATAAACTTTTTAATTTTTTACATGTTGCAGTTTGGTGCTTGATGAACTCTTAACTAATTATCATAAGATTATTTGTAATATTTATCAATTGATTTTCTGCACTTTCAGTTTCCATTTTAATTCATAGTTGCTTATGGTTTTGCATGCTCATTTCCACTACAGTTGCTTTCTTCTTAATTATTAGTTGAAGTACTTAAACAGCTTAATCTGTCAACTTACAGCTGCCACATTGCCCATGTTAAGGTCACACACCAGAGAACTACAAATTAAAACTAAAAATAATTCCTTTGTGGGAAATTTGGATCATCCCTATCTTTGGATTTAATTAATCTAGAAGATGGTTGTCTAGAGGTATTTCGTTGTCTGAATTGTAGGTTTTGATGTCAAACTCAAAACTTTCGAGAGGCACATTCAGAAGTTTAATGCTCATTGTTTGTGATAATTAACCATTAATAGTGATGTTATATAATTGGACCATATATATATATTGGTAGTGCTATATGATTTATCAGATATATTTTGTTGCTTATTTCTTAGGAATAGACAAGTTAGTGCAGTCCGCTAACAATTGTAATAGGTAGTATCGATTTGCTGATATGAAGTTGAAATGATATGTATGAGACAAGGAGTTGAGGTGATGATTTTAGCATATCAGGAGTCATGAGCAAGGAATGGCAGTGGATTTGTACCTGCTAATATTTGTCTACCCAAACCCGCTTATTTTGGTTACCTGCTCAATTTTTTATTAATATTTGAGTTAATAAGAATTAATTTGACTGTCTCCTCACTCCTCCCCCTCGTACTGTGCTGCCTTGGGTAATTATTGCTAAGTTTTGTCAATGCCTCAAGTTAGGAGCTGCCTGTGGCAGCCTACATGTTCTTTTTTTGTTAATACATAATTTATCTCATCTCTTATTTTGATCATTGTTTTTTGAAGGGAGCAAAAGTCCTTCTTGGGGGTAAAAGACATAGCCTTGGAATGACTTTCTATGAGCCCACAGTTGTTACTGATGTCAAAAGTGAGATGCTTTTAGCAAGGTACGTCCTCAGATATGCTAACATTTCAGATTGATTACTACAATTGAGATGATTGTGGCTACTTCCATGCTTTTTCTGGAGAGCATTATGGTTTGGTCTGACTGTTGTAAAATGCTTTACCTAATCCATAATATTAACACTAATTTAAACAACATTTTAGGGAGAATTATAATTTGTCCTATTTGTTTTCTTAAAGGAGATGGAAGAATTTTGAGAAAAATTTAACGGTTCTTTACTTCCAATCAAGCAGGAATTTTTGTTAATAATATCCTTATGAATGCCTTCAATTAAAATTAGAGCAAGTAAAAAATGTATAACTGTGTGTGTGTGTGTGAAGTGAAATTTTATTAAGCCTTAAAATTTCATTGCAAGAAATCATTTGAGTTCTACTGATTTTATCACCTAACAAGAAAGACAGGAGGTCGTTATAATAGAATCTTCCTTCCATTTCTGCCTTAGCTGAGCTAGAAAAACAAAAAAGCACAGATGCTTCCTTCGATTTGTGTGATCACTTTTCAAGGGGATTTCACTCCAAAATTTAATATTGTCATCTTTTTCTTTTCTTTATTTATTTTGTCTTACCTTCCTGCAGCTGACCTTCCCCTAGTAATGCCCCTCTTTGCCTGGTTTGTCAGCCTTAGGCTTTGTTTGGTCTAAGTAAAATTTGAGGGAAAGGAAAACAAAACGATGCCAAATTTTTGGGGCTAACGGAGGTTGCCTCATCTTGTCTCTTCTCCCACCTGCTTGAGTGTCTCTCTGTTGATGCCTTCTTCAATACTCAAAGCTCAAAATTAAGTCAAGTTTTTGGTTTTTGTGGGGTCCACTCTGGTTTTTATTGGCATTTGTGTTCCACTAACTCCGTTTCTTTATTTATTACTTATAAGGAAATAAACTTTTCTGTATTTGTGAGAATGCTAAGAAAAGGTTTTTCCCTTGCAACCCCTTTTTTAAATTCTAAAATATTAGTCATTCATTTTAAACTTTTCTCCTATTAAGCAATTGGGTAATTGAAGTTTCTTCATTTTTTTTTCTATATCACCAAATTAAATCTCGATCCCTTCTTCATCCAGCATTCTCATATTTATACAGAGGGTTGGATAAAGATAATCTAAACTCCACCTGCACTTCTTGTCTTGTAGGATTTTTCTTGTAAATAATTGCTTGAAAATAAAATTTTGGGGCTTGTTTTTATATTTAGATAGCCAAACCTAGGCCCTTTTGTCACGTTTTTGTGGCTTTAGTTTGTTACTAAATTAAGCTTTACTATGAGCTAATATTCAATGAACCACAGTATTTTTATCCTTTTGCCGCAAAAATGTTGCTAACAACTACTCTTTAGGATTTGGTGTGCAAGAAATTTGTTGACTTCTTAAATTAAATTGTACATCTTGTAATTTCTGGGATTTATCTTGCAGATGATGAGTTCAAAATCACTTTCTTAGTGCTTGTTTTCTCATATTTAGATAGCCAAACCAAGAGCCATATGATTCGCTCTTTTCGGGGCTTAGTTTGTTATTAAAAGTGGGCTATTAGGCTTAAAGATGGGCTAATATAAAGCTTGTAAGAATAACTCCTTAGGAGTTTGGATGCATGAGGATTTGTAGAGTTCTCTTGACTGGGCCATTCCTTGGTTATGTCTAAATTGATTAATACAGTTTAAATGAATAAGTTTGGAGGAGAATGCACCTATTACTTTCAATTAATTTCTTTAAAATATTATAATACTTATAACCATTTTTTTTTTAATTTCCATCCTTTCCTTGCTTTTGCCCCTTAGGGTTTTTCTTTTTTGGGAGGACATCAATTGAAAATTACTTCTGAGGGTAAATACTTGGTTAAATTGAAGCATTGGGCTAATCATTATAATATCTTGTGATGGTTGCTTAAAATCAAGTTCTATTCAGAGTACTGGAGTTTTACAGGGATTGCTTCTAAGGAGTTGATATAGTTTACTACATTATAAATGTGGTGAAGGTTTTCAAGTCAATTTGGTGTCTAAGCTACTGTGTTTTTGTGCATATGTATGGGTTCAATATTCAGTTTTATAACAGTAAATTAAATTTCTCATCATGTATATGTAATCATGTTGCAACATCAAAATTTACTGCACGACTT
Organism: Theobroma cacao; assembly: GCF_000208745.1. Taxonomy (NCBI): domain Eukaryota; kingdom Viridiplantae; phylum Streptophyta; class Magnoliopsida; order Malvales; family Malvaceae; genus Theobroma; species Theobroma cacao. The sequence goes on along the minus strand of NC_030856.1, from coordinate 21,016,177 downwards.
TGTCTTCATGTATATCTTAGATTTATGAGATATATTTAATTTTGTCTTACCTCAGAGAGGAAGTATTTGGACCTGTGGCACCTCTTTTGCAGTTCAAAACTGAGGAAGAAGCTATCCGCATTGCAAATGACACCAATTCAGGTTCCTTTTTAAGCTCAATTTGTATTTTGATGCATAAGCTAATCCATTGTCTTACTCAATTCATTATCATTATTTTTTGTATGCAATTAGTAAGTCTTAACAACTATCCGTCTAGCAAACCTGATCAAACTATCTTGATAAAACTACTCATTGAAAAATTTATCATGTACTCCCTCTTCTAGGATAATATTATACAGTTTAATTTATTAGAGCACTTGCTTTCTTACACACATGTGCAGGTTTAGCTGCTTACATATTTACAAACAATGTTCAACGTACATGGCGTGTCTTAGAAGCACTCGAATATGGGCTTGTTGGTGTTAACGAAGGAATCATTTCGACTGAGGTGGGTCATATTCACATCTAGTAACAAATAGAAAAGCAGTAGTAGGTTTAAATAATCATTTCTTTCTTTCAATTCAGGTGGCTCCATTTGGTGGTGTCAAACAGTCTGGTCTTGGACGAGAAGGTTCCAAGTATGGGATAGATGAATATCTTGAAGTGAGTATAATCTGATATCACAGTAACTCATTTTTCAGAAAATTTCAAAACTTGCCACGTGTTGTCCTTGATTTGCTTGTTCCTTTCTTTTACCTTCGCTTTCATGTTTGCAGCTCAAATATGTGTGCTTGGGAGATATGAACAGAAAATGAAGGGCAAGGTATCTTCTTAGATCCTTGGTTATGATAGAAGATTGGAACTGTGAACTGTCAAATATCTTGTAGTTTACAGTGCTAAAGTGTCTGTTTGCTCAATTTAGGTAACCTTTGATGCTGTTAACTAATAGTTGAAAAGTAACTTGATGGAGAGTGTTGTGCAGTCTCAAGCGTTTATAGATAATTTTGTTACCATTACTGCCTAAATAAATGTGAAAGAACCAGTAAACAAAGATTGTTGAAAGATGATTTTCTTACCATTACCGTGTCTAAATAAATGTGAACAAACCGGTAAATGGACGATTATCATGCTTGTTAGTTTGGTGGTAGACTCTTTTTGAAGTACCATTTCAGTTTGTGTGGTGGCATGGATTCTTGTCTCATGGAATCTTCCAACTAGTTACTGATTTATAGAAGCTTCCTGATATATATAATTCTGTACCGTGTGAAAACTCTAGCAGCTAAAATCATTTCCAGCAAAGCGTCCTCGGCCTTTGGCCCAAAGGAAAACTTGTGATTTCTATTGCTTAAACTCGTAAGCCATGAAACGTCGATGCATCGATATGCATAGCTTATCTTCATGGACTGTATATAAAATATCCACTTTTGATTCATATGATAAAATATTCATGGATATATTTGTTGATATTTATAGATATTTTGAAATATTCCTAGCAAAAGTTTTGGATTTTCCGGAAAATATCTATGAAAGTTTTTATTAATGAGTAATTTTATTGATATTTTTATAAATTTTAATTGGTTATGGAATGGGAATGAGATCAAGTATCAATAGTTGATTTTTTATAGGGTACGTGATTTATGGAGTACAGACAATCATATGCACATGATCAATGTCCATCATGTACAATAAATATGCTAGTTTTGTGAAATTTTCATTTCAAATTGTCAACATTTATTATAAAATTGTCACTTTCTATTGTTTTAATCCCGATATTGTTATAATACCCAAATGTATATGTAATATATCTATATATATATATATATATATATATATATTGATATATACTTATTNCTATATATATATATATATATATATATATATTGATATATACCTTATTTGAAAGGCTCAATATATACCTTATTTTTTGACTTAACTGCACTCAAAATTTGAGCCTCAGCCCTTAGGATCTGATCTGGGCTCTGAAACAAGGGTAGCCCATCTAAAACTAGGGAAACTATTTATCAACCCGGCACCAGAAACGAAAAGGAAAAATGAATATTTTTAAAATTTCCACTGATGATATATAATAAGCAAAATGAATGTATTTAATGAAAAATTAAAAATAAAAGCTACTTAAAACTATATTATTTAGAAGAGACCCTCTTGGTCTTTTCTCCATGGTAAACCTAATGCTAGACAAGTGAAGTTTATTTGCTGTCAAAAGGATATGAATATGACAAGAGAATTTTGAAATATATTCCATTTGGAGCACCCTTGAAGAAAAAAGAGAAAAGAAAACCAAGGCCAAGCCAAAGGCATCTCCGTCTCTATGTTATCGTCATCATGATGATCATCTAACCTTGAAGTCAGCAGATACCACATTTGTTACGCTTATCCTTCTTTTCTTTCTTCCCCTCGAAAACGTGGAGCCCTCTACTGCTTCTAGTAGGTCAATGCTCCCAAAGCCCAAAGCGATCAACACTTCCATTCTCACGTCTTTTTTGAAGCCTCTAAAACTTTCGTCGACGAGCTAACTATCAACCATCATTTTATAATAAAAGTAAACTTTACATAAATCTCTTATGATATGACATTTTCTCACATAACATCTTAAATTTTTATCTTCTCTAATAAAAGACGATGCCTATTCAAAGAATGATACCAATTAATAATATGTTATTCTATTTTTATGTCACAATCTAAATCCGAGCCATGATCGACCCAAGGACCTATATAGGTATAGCTCATTAGACTCAAATAGGCCTTTAACTTATTGTATATAAACACATCATCACATACAATGGTACGCTTAATCAAGTGCGCTATCATACATCATGGTAAATCATTATCATAAAGCTTGGTTAAACATTTCATTTAATCATCAAAATCCATTATACTCTTTCATATAACATCATACACACACTTTGAGTGATCATATAGGCTCTCGAGCCATCACAATCTTTCACATGTAAAAACCATATTATAATGCTAATTATTGGCTACATACATAAAAGTTTTCAACACCATATAAACATAATAGTAACGACTTGACTTGACACCACATCGGAGTGTGATGACATTAAAGGCTTATAAGAAAGCTTTATCACCTATCAAGATGTAAGTTGAAAACTTCCTCCACAAGGTGGCAAGCCAAGTAAAGCGAGCTATTAATCTGCGATCAACAAGTACATTTTATGTGTGTGGGTTATAAAACTTAGTAAGCAAACACAAAAAAGGGTCAAGCCATAAGGTAAGAGCTTTTACTTAAATCACAAATTAATATAAACATGAATTTAGAGATAATCATACATTTCCCTCCAAATCCTTGAAATAGTGTTGTTACAAGACCAATTTAAATTATTGTTAATTGAAATCGAGGTCATATAAGAGTTTTGGGTTGAAAAAGGAAAGTTAAAAACAAGTGAAAGCCATTTAAAAAAGGAGAAATAGGCTGTTCCATACCTTAGGTATCGATACCTCATTGAGAGGTATCGATACTGTTCATTCAGAATGCTATCTGGACGATATGTATTGATAACTTTTGAAGAAGTATCAATACTTTTCACATAGAATACTTCTTGAGGCATTCTACTTGCTTGGTATCAATACTTGTTCTTGAAGTGTAGATCCCTCATTCATATAAATCTAGATTTTGAGCAATTTCCAGCAACTTATAATACCAACTACCTTTCTATTTCTAAAAGCATTCATATAAAGTAAGTTTTCACTAGAGTTCAACAAGATAACATTGTTAACAATTAATCAACACCTGGTTATTACCCATATCTTGGAACTTAATCTATCTAGCCATTCCAATCATAGTAAATTCATCACAATAAACATATCATAAGGACAATGGTACGGTCCCCACTATCTAGGACAATTCTTGGATAATGTTATGGTCCTTACTATCTAGGACAGTTTTTGGATAGTGGTATGGTTCTCACTATTTAGGACATTCTCGGATATTGGTACGGTCCCCACTATATAGGACATAAAATTGAATGGCACCATGCCTCACATCAAGGCAAAAGTATTTGTGTGGTATTCCATATATCCATAACATACCACGATAGAAAATCATCATTTAAGCTTATATCGTTTACATATCAACCTATAAACATGTGAGTAAAGGGAATTCAACATTTATATCCCATCTTACTACCATATTCTTGCATACTCATATACTCAATGTTCAACCTAGATTATTTTGAAGGAAAACATTTGAAAAGGCTTGTCCTTCATCCAAAAAGCTACTATATAATATATATATATACCATTGAAAACATTGAATTCGAGCATAACATGGAAAATCATCTAGAGTAAAGAAGTTGATAAACATGCTTAGTTTAATATATATTAAAATACTTAAAAACGTTGTAGCTACCCATCTCGTTCGTTGACTAGCACATGATCGAAACACCGACACCTTACTCCAAATCAATCTTGGGAGTTTGAACAAACTTTATCATTCAATCATAAACACAACTTAATCTATAAATCCCGAAATTTGAAGCTAGGAAATTATAAACCCTAAGTAAATTTTGTCTAAACTAACTTTTAAGCTTGCTAATCTACTATTCAAAGATAAACTAATAACTTCAACATCTAAATCTATCTACTCTTACCTTAATGAGCTTGTAGAGAGATAAAATCAATTTGGACTAGAGATGTCAACGGGTAGGGTACTTGCTAATTTTGAGGTACCTAAACCCGAACCCAATTAGTATGTGGGATACCCGAACCATATAATTACCCAAATATTTTTGAAATTTACTACTTTAACCCGAACCCTAATACATATCCACTACTCGATAATTACCTGAACTCGGTTTAAAAACCCGATTATGAAAAAAAATTATTAAAATGCTCTTCATGGGTACCTAATTACCCAAACTCAAATCTGTACCTGTATTTATATACAATAATATTTCCATCCATATTTCATATAATTCACTAATAATTAAATTTATAAAAACACACAAACAATAAAATTTAAATTTAAATAATTAAAAACAAATATCTCAAATGTCAACTTAAATAACTAAAAGCAAATAACTAAACAACAATTTAAACAACATTACAAGTTTAATTAACTATACAGATTTGTTATTAATTACATGAAATTAAAAAAAATAGCTAGGTTCCAAAACTATTCTAATCTCACAACTTCTTTTTAAGCATATATTTTATAAATTTATATAAATAAAGGTATATATATTATAATTAATAATTTTATAAGTTACAAATTTTGTAACATAAATACAAAATAGAGAGTAAATATGTTTATATATTTAAAATATATATAATAGTAATTATATTCTTTATAAATTAACACAACATATAGAGTATATTTATTAAAAGATACTACAAGTTAATTAATAATCATAGTTTCATAAATTAATATAATTAACAACATAAGTTTGTCTTTAATTACATAAAATTAATAAAAAAAGCATAATCAGGGTCGGGTATTGGGTACCCAAAGGGTGGTACCCGAGCCTTACCCGAACTTGATTCATGTAACGACTGCTGCTCGATCGCTATCGGCGTCCGAGTCTTGCGGAAGAACTCGCCAAGTCTCGAACCAGCCTTGATTGAAACTCTTGTTATTACCTTATATTCATTCCACCAACTTAAATAATCCCTTTAAACCGTACAACTCTTTGTAATGTAATTTGAACAAACGTCGTTATAAATTATTCAACTTTTATTCCACATAATTGTAAAACTACATCTAAATGTATAATCTCTAATTGTACAATCACATTGAGACTAGTGTTTATTTACAGTAAATAAATACGTTACAAATGACTCGACCTCTAGCAGTGGAGCGACTAGGAATAAAGTGCTATGAGATGCCTTTACCTATCCGCGGTGGACCATAAGTGCTAACGATTACATGCTAGGATGATCACTATTTGCAAAAGGAGAAATAAGGGGTTGAGTCTCATAGACTCAGTGATCATCGACTTCGTGAGCAGGGCGTAGATGGGAAACAAGCTTAAGGTAGATCATTTGAATGATAAAACTGGAATAAGAATAATAATCTTAGAAAAATCAAATCGCAAGTAGGGTGTTTGTGCCTTGTAAAAAAGTAATGCCGTAAAATTATAATGCAATATGTCACTTGGCAAAACGATGTCGAAAACAAGGGTAGCAAAACAAATTTTAATCATCGAAAACATCACTTTCTATCAAAATACAAATAATCGTATATAAGTATGCATGCTCCAGAAATGTGTGGCAGGTAAAAAAAAATCCACGTGTACAGCCACATAAACCAACTCATGATTGTCAAGTAAGCATTGAAAGCTTTCGATTAAATAGGGGAGCTACAGAAAAACATTAACTCTCCACCATGCAAAAGAGTATGAGTTTAAAAACTATCAAGGCTCTCAAGTAGGTAATCATAAACAATCAATTCGTGGACCCTTTTCCACGTAATAACAATCCGGGAGCACCACTCCACTGGATTCCCATAGCCATGGCCGTCTTGATGATGTTGGCTGACATCGGAGAAATCAAGCAGTCGCAACTGCGTATATCGACTTATGGCCTAGCCACATATCACAACCCGTGGCCTTGCCATGTATAATCACAGACAGTGGCCCTAGCCACGTCAAACAGCCTGTCGGTGATCCAAAGGTTCTTTAACTAGAGCTCATTTGTGCATAAGGGTCACACTATTTCGATGTGACATTTGGCCTACTCTTGAGGCTCTTAGTTTGTCAAAACCATTTTCAAAACTAAATCGAGGTTTTCCAGTCTTTTGCTTTAAACCATTTGAAAACAAGGTTCGATGACCTTTCAAATTGTCTTTTTCATAATAAAACGCAAGGTGTAAACATTTGTATAAAGATTGGACTAAAACTGGCTCTTGAAAATTTGCATTTAAACCATTTAATAAATGCATTTAACTATGCATGTCACACAAAAATGCAAGGCATTGATTTGATGCAAACATTTCAAAAAGGCTTGTTTCCCGGTTTCTAAAACACTTTACATATAGCTTATCTATATAAATATCCAAAACAATCTCAAAAGTCATAGCATCCACAATGTGCCTAACATTTCTACCAGCTCATGCTTTCCACAATAACAGTTTATAATTGATTACAAATCCATTTAAAAATCGCCTAACGAGGCTAACAACTCATGTTATTTATAATTGCATTCGAAGAAAACTAGCAACGTTTATTAATGTATATTGATATATAATAATGGAGATTTTGAAATATACACCCCCTACTCACCTTAAAATAGCGAGACACTACGTCGCTATCGATTCGGGTGCGTTTCTAGCTAATCTTACTGACCGGTCGCCCGTTACCTCATTTGGTATGCCACCACAGCAACTTTCCTCACTTACACACTTCCTAGCAACAAATTAAACTCAATATGCTGAATCATACGCATATATAGGAAGCACCTTGATTAATGATTCCTTAATCAAATTTCATATTTTTCATCCTCATCATTCACAATAATCTAATATACAATCTATGAACTTTCAAGCAACCAAAGCCAACACAACACAATGTAGTCTCATTGCATGCTTACCTTTTGGTTTTAGCTTGAATTCTGCATATAGTTCACAATTTCCCCACATCCTTGGTCACCATTACTGCCACAAGCATAAAAATCAATGCACATCTTATTATTCCTTTCTACTTATGATCTCAAGGTTAAAAACACTTACCCATTACTTGTCTTGCTCAAAATCACCATGCATTCCAAGATTGACCCACATGCATGCATTTATTTCTTTCAAATCTTGTAAATCTTTGTTGCCATAAACATTCTCACACAATTACCAACTCATTTCCTCAAGAAATTCATAACTAAAATCAAAGTTCTACTTACCATAACTTGATTGAACACGTGGATCATCCATGTTCTTCCTTGTGGTTTGTAGTCTTTTTTCCTTGATATTTCTTAGCTATCACAGGCACAATCTCACATTACATTCGGTTCACAAGGCATGCATTCAAGCAAAATGATAGCTCTTACCTTTCTTAGCTTGGAACCACTAGGCCGAACCTTTCATGCCTTCTTAAAGCTCTAACCATGGCAAGCAAGAGAAAACCTTTCGATTTTTCTCTAATCTTTCCCAATCTCCAAGCCATTTCACTTAACTCTTTCTCTCCTCTCGAATGGAAGCCTCACAAGGCTATTTTCCTTTCATGTCTCTTCCAAATCAGGGTGGATTCTCTCAAGGCAAAAGCCTTGAAATGGCTTTCATTCTCATTGTCTCATACATGGGTGGATTGCCCAAGGTCACTTCCCTTTTTCTATTTTATTTTTCCTTTACATGTCACGCCATGCAATTCCTTTCTTCATTTATTCCTTAACTCCCATTGGACCAATTCATTCCCCACTCACCTTGCATGCATCAATTTCCTCCCTTGCTCATTGGTCCATTATCTATCTTCATTCTACTTCTCCATTGGCCACCTCACTATCTCATCTTTCTTTTCTTCATTCTTTATTTCATGCACAACCTTATTCCTCCAATCACATTTCCTGCATAAGCTTTTATCTTATATTTTATTTAGTCACTCATCCAACCATTCAAGTCACATGCATCACACATTTTACTTTCCTCATTTGACCACCTTATGCACCAATCTCATCACATGCAAATAAATTTAGTCTTATTCTTTCTTTTACTTCACATGGTGGGGGTCCCACATGTTTCCCACTAACTTTCTCTTTTTTGCATACTGTAATTTGCATGTAATAGTGAATTCACATGTGCATCTCATATCTCGCATTATCTAACATTCCTTGGTTAGTTAGTTTCCTTGTAACTCCAAATATTGTAATTGCACATAAGTCCTCAAACTTTTCCTTATTTACCATGTGCCCTTCAAACTTTTCATCCTTTACAATTTGGTCCTTTCAACATTTTTTTAATTCTAATTTCCTTTTATTTTCCTTCCTTTACACTTGAACAACTAAAATATAAAATTTGCACTTCACCAAGGTATCACCATAATATTTAAATATATACTTACCCGCTCTAGCTTTGTTTAATAAAGACACGCGGGCTCCACTGACATCGTTTTTCTTCAAAATTCTTCCTTACTTCCACTCCACCATTTAGACAACTTATACAAATCACACATTCTTCGTGTAATATAGTCAATTTGACATTTGTATTATTTTAATATTATTTTATCCAAAAAATATTATTTTATTCTAAAATTTTTCACTTGTCTTCTCGGGACCCAAAATGTTTGACTTTGTCCCGGTTCAGTTCCGAATCACTTTTTAACTTGCTAATTTATCCTAGAAAAAAAATATTATTATTTAATTACTATTTTTTCGCATGCAAAATATTTTATTTCAAAATACTCCTTTCACTTGTCACCGCTCTTTGGCACTTAAATTTACATCGATTGACTCTTCATCTTGTCGATAAAGTCATATTGGCTTCTATACAAAGGTACGGGGTGTTACAATATGAGTAGTGACAGTACTACTCAAACCTGATTATAAGGTACCCGTGGGTACCCTGAAACAGGGCACGTATTACCATCCTTAATTTGGACACCAAACTTTTAGAGAAATAAACCTAAATTTGTTGAGAGATATAGAAATCAGATATAAAAACTAGAGATTTGAAGAACTTAAGAGTAGAAAACTCAGCCTTGCTAGTTTTAAAATCAAAAACCATATATGAATCTTCAAAGATGGAGGTTTTCGAGTAAGGGAGGTTGAGATAAGCTGTGAGTTCAGAGAAAAAGCAAAAAGAGGTGGACTAAAGGTAGAGGGGTTTAGAAAATACCTTAAAAAGGAAATTTTAAAGGTGAAAATGCTGTTTTACCTCTTTTATTTTTGTAAAAAGGATGACAAGTGTTGATACTTTAAGTGGAAGTATTGATACTTTCATTTATGGATTTTAAGTATGGATACCTATGAATTAAGTATCGATACTTGTTCTTCAAAATCCCTTTTAAAAGTATTATGGGCAGCATGTATTGATACCTCATTCATGGGTATCGATACTTTAGCTCCAGAATGTAAATTTCATTTCAAAACATAGTTACTTTGACATATCTCTCTCTACTATATACTTCAAATCAACTTATTAGTTCAAAATATGGGATTTTTCAAAGTTAATTGTTCAAAAATTTAACTTGAAAGTGAAAATTCACAAGCTCACCTAAGGATTTTCTAAGCTAATCCTTAATAAAAGTTGAGGTTTTACATTTTATCCTTGACAAATAAGCCCTAACTTTATATTTGATTTTGTTTCCTATAATTATTTTTGTTCCTTTCTATTTTAATTTTCTTTCTTTTTTTCAATTATTGGAAAACTTTTCTTAAATTTCCCACCACTTTTGATGAAAACTAAGAGACTTCCCTCACCTTAAGAACATTCAAGAAAATCACTAATTACTATGAAAAGATTTGATCTCAATTTATTTTAATATTTTATGAGAAATGGTTGGATTATATATTTTTCTCTTTCTTATTTCCTTTTCTATATGTTTTTCATATTTTTATTTATTTTTAGTTTGAATTGAAATCTTTAGTAGAATTTGAGAAAATTTCTTCACCTAGGAATTTTTAAGACAATTGTCACTTACAACTTTCTTAAAATTCCATCATTGGACAATTTTTATTAATTTGTATAACTAAAACTAAATGCGAATGCAAAAAATAATATTATGATGCAAATTTTAATTAATTAAATATTTTAATTACTATATATTCAATTTTTACATGTTTTAATAATTATCTACAAAATAATTTTTCCTGTAAAAATAATTCTAAAATTTCGTCAGCACTTTTGGTAAGGTCTCATAATTATTTATACCTAGGAAAAATTAATAAAATTGCCAATTGCAACTTTTCCCAAAAATTTTTTTTTGAAAGATTTATTTTAAATAACAATTATTTTTATTATTAAATTTAACTGATTAAAATAATTATTTTGATAATTTGTATTATTCCTAGATAGTATTTTTTAAATATGTGCATAAAAAGAATAAAATAAAATAAATGGTAATTAAATAGCCAAAATAAAATTGGGTCAAAACACATACCTCAAGTGGGTCTAAAATCCAAATCAAAGTGACTCAGAATTGTTTTGGTTTAGACTTAGGAAACACAATTCAGATCGGGTTTGGTGAAGAATTCATCTATGAAATATGGACAATCACTAAAAGTTTACTCAAAGTTTCCATCATGGAAGAGATGACATCTGTGCTCTTAAAAGTGCAAGTACTCAAATTCCCCCTTTAGACTATAAATATGCTCTAAGTGCTTTGCATATTAAAACGAAACTTTAAAGCCATGAAATTTGACTTTTAAACCACTTTACTTAATAAGTGCTACATGAGTGCCAAAAGAACAATTGATATCTCTATGCTCTAGCACTAGAGAGGAGGAAGCAAAGAGATTAGGATTAACATTGTAACAGCCCCAATTTTTGATGTAAATTAAGTTAATGGATGATATGTTATGTATGCCAAGTGTTCAACAATATATATGTAGATAAATGGACACTTAGGCAAATTTTGAGGAAATATGTGATAAATCCCATAGTTTGATGTTTTGATCTAAGTTTGATGTTATATTTGTGGAGTCATGTGTATGGGATTAAGTTAAATGATGATTTGAAGTGTGATATATAACAGGGAATGATTTTGGGGTGTTAAACTTAGATTTTTGGAAGTTTTGGAAGCTTAAAACTGCCTATAGGGAAAAATGTATCGATACAGTCCCTTATGTATCGATACATTCTTGGCAAGAAGAACAATATGGGGTATTCTAGAGGAATTTTATCAATACATTTAAGGATGTATCAATAGATTTGGAAATTGATGAACATGTATCGATACATTGTTCCAATGTATCGATACATTTGAAGCAGAGAGCACCTAGGATCATTCTACCTAAAATCTATCGATACATTACCTTAATGTATTGATACATTTACTTGAAATTAGGGCAGAAGTATCGATACATTGACAAAATGTATCGATACATCACTGAAGAAAGGTAAAAACAAAAAGGGGTTTCAGACCATTTTCACCTTATTCTTTCTTAGCCCTTTTTTTCTTTTTCTTTCTCTAGAAAACTCAAAACCCTAACCCCCAAATTGATTTTTAGAGCCATTTAAGGCTATATGGAGCTTGTTAAACCATCTTGAAGGTAAGATTTAAAATGTTTATGATAATTTTTCAATTTAATCGGTTAATAACTTTAAAATCTAGTTTTCTCTAGATTTGGTAATTTTCCCTCTTTAGTTTGGATTGGAGAATTTGGAGCTAAGACTCGTGCAATTCAGCTCCTAGGGTTTAGCTCTTTAATGAAGAATTTGAGCTTAAATTGTCACAGCCCAATTCTTGGGCCATGATTGGCGCATGGGCTCAATGGGCATAGCCCACTAAGCTCAAGCAAGCCTTTTATATGATCCTGTTCATCATTCTATCCATTACTTTAAATGTCATATTTCGTGATTCTCAAGTATGATTATTGCAACAATTTAACATGGTAATCAACTACTTACATTTATATTATCCAAAATAATGTCACTCATTACCAAGTCATAATAGCAACGTTAATCAAAATAAACATATATTGTTTGCATGTATCTTAGTGATTTACATCACATGTATGTATACATAGGCAAAAAGACTCATTGACTTCCAACGGAGTGACCTTGGGTGAAGGTACAGCTATTGAATGCAATGGTACCTACCAAAAGGTGAGTGTCAGTGGACGCCTCAGTTTAGGTCCCAACTATATCTGAATCTGAAAAACATGAAATTGAAAAAAGTGAGTATAAACTTAGTGAGTGAACATAGGAAGGAAACAAGCATTAATATGGGAAGTTTTAGAAAACATGATGCACTTGTGTTGAAAATAATGCAATTTAGCTCAATTTCTTGTTAAAACCTCTTAATTCATGTAATACCTCGTACTTTGATATGGTAGCTAATAAAACTTATCGGATGTCAATTGAGGTTAATTATAATATTTAAAAAGTGATGAAAAATGAAAGAAATAGTTTGGGGATAAAATATTTCACACGCGAGGAAATAATAATAAAATAATAATATTTTTATTGGAGAAGAATTTGTGAGATAAAAAGTGATTCAGAAGTGAATTGAGGCATAATAAGGTATTTTGGGTACTAAGGAGACAAGAGAAAAATTTTGAAATAAAATAATATTTTATTAATTAAATAATATTAAAATATTAATATTTTATTCAATGTCAAAATTTTTCATGAAGGAGGAGTATATGGTCAATCTAAGTGGGGGAGAAGTAGAACAAGAAAATTTTGGAGAAAAATGACGTTAATGGGACTTGCGTGTCTTTATTAAATAAAACTAGTGGCGTTAAGTAAATATTTAAATATTCCAGTGATACCGCGTTGGAGCATAAACTTGATATTTTATTGGTACAGGTGTTAAGGAAGAAAAATGGAAAGAAATTGGAATTAAAAGATTGTGGGAGGATATAATTAAAAAGGGTGAAAACCTTGGAGGGTAAAATGATAATTTTACCATTTGCTTGGTCAAAGCTTCTCGAGGAAGCTTTGACTCCTTTCTTTTTCAGCCATGACCATCCTTATCCTCTCCCACTAGATATTTTCTTCTTCTTCCTCATCCTTCCCATGCCATTTTCATTCCACCTCCATGAAAATTAAATTTTTCATGTGATTTTCCTTGTTTTCTTTTCATTTCTTTTCTTTTCTTACTCCTTTCTTCTCTAAACTTCTTGGGCATCAAACCTGCAGCTTCTAACCCCAATTTCCAGCACTTCTAAACCCTAGAAGAGAGAAAGAAAATCTCTCTTTCTTTCATTTATTTTCTATTTCTACTTTACTTTCAACAACACTTGGATTTTTAACTTCAAATCTTCATTTTTAAGGCTGAAGATATATATTTCCAACTTTTGAAAATTTTGAATTTATTGCTATATTTTCATATTTTATTTCCTAATGTCTTCAAGTTATTTTTTTTTGAAAATATTAGGTTTTTGTTGATCTTCATGCCTCCAAGCTCACCAAGGTAAAGAATCTTTACATTTGGAATAGTTGATTTGATGGGTTTGAGAATTAGACTAGAAATTTAGGTTAAATGTTAGGTTAGAGGGTAGATTGCCTAATGTAAATTTATTAGAATTATTAGATATAATTTATGACTTGATTGAGGTTGTTATGGTTTATTGATAAATATGGGTTTTAATGGTATTTTAAGACTGTCAGGATTAAGATTCATGGACGTTAGTCTTGTGAGTTGCCATTATTGAGGTAAGTGAACTTGCATCAAAATGTTTTGGAATAAATGATTATATGCCTAATTGAACCACTTGAGATATTTGGTTGGTTTTTCTTTAAAATTTGCATGAGAACAAGCCCTTAATGAAATGTTTTTATGTTGTGAAATATGAATGTGATGAATTCCTGTGTTTCCACGTTATGTTGATGTGAATGTTATGCATTGAATGATACTATTGTGTGATAATTATGACCCAAATATGTGCGGTGTAGGAGTGCACATGAGCTGATGATGACCCAACTATGTGCGATGCGGGAGTGGACATGAGCTAATGATGACCCAATTATGTGTGGTGTGGGAGTGCACGTGAGCTGAGGGAGAGTTGGGGTGATGCCGGTGGTCGTATGTATGTTTATATATGTTATATATAGAGAGGTTATGGAAATTATATTGTGCTTGCATTGACTATTGAATGTTAAAATTTGAGAAATGCTTTCCAATTGATTTTCACTGCAGCAAAAAATGGATTTTCGTTGTGACAAGAAATTAAGTTAAATTACATTGTTTTCAACATAAGTGCATCGTGTTTTCTAAAACTTCCCGTATTGATGCTTGTTCCCTTCTTATGTTTACTCATTGGGTTTATACTCACGTTTTAAAACTTCATGTTTTAGGTTTTCTGAGTTAAAGGTGACTGGTCCTAGGACTAGGCACTCCTTCCTATCCATTGCTTGGTAGGTTTACCATGACACTAAATGTTAGCAACCGTGCCCAGAGTCACTTCGCTAATGGTCAAGGTTTAATTATGTGTACATGAATGCTTGATGTGAAATACTAAGACTCATTTGTCAAGCTATATATGTATATTATGGTTGATGATGCCATTATGAATACATAATTGGGTCTTATGAATTGTTTTCAAAGGAATTATATTTGAACTTACGAATTTTGGATTTTAAAGACATGTGGATTAATGTACAAGATTATATAAATAGGCTTGCTTGGGCTTAGTTATGGGATTCTTGTGTTGTCAATGGAGTTATGGGAGTTTGTATAGAGTCTCATCCTTGGATTGTGGGTGTGCAATGCAAGCTAAGGATGGGAGGCTACTGTCAAGACCCAAATTCCGGGCCATGACTGACGCATGGGCCCAATGGACATAGTCCACTAAGCCCAAGCAAGCCTAATAGTCCGATGTGTTCATCATTCCATCATAAACTGCTAAGTCATTTTTTTAAAACTTAAAATCAAAATAATAATAGACGTTGCCAACTCGTATTGGCATTTCTTATTTTATTATATACATACATTGTCTACAACATGTATTCTAATAATGTACATTAGGTTCGCCTATACATCTTAAAAAAAAGACTTGACTTCCAGCGGAGGGACTCGGATGAATGTACAGTTACTGAATGCCGAGACACCTACCAAAAGATGGACACAGGTCTACAAAGATACCTCGTCCTAGTTACCGACTGCCTCGTGATCTGAAAACATGAATTTGAATTGATGAGTATAAACCCAATGAGTGAACAAGGAAGGGAACAAGCAACAACAAAGGAAAATTTAAAATCATGATGCACTAGCTTCAAAACAATGCAATTTGGTTCAGTCCTAATAAAACCCCTTATCGAGCCCTTAAGTGATTAATCATTTGAAAATCATGAACTCATACATAGCGAATCATTTGAAGAATGAAAGCTTCAATATTGCACAAGCAAGTCAAATACAACAACGAATCTTTGCTGCAGCGGAAAGGCATTCTCGCTGCAGCGATAATGAATTTTCGTTTCAGCGACGTTGGAATTTAGTTATTAACCGAATGAGGGTTTCTCAACTAGCCGAGGGTTTCTCACTAAACTTCCTCATTTTAAACTTAACTCTTTTAATCCTTAATGTTGGAAGTCTATGCTCCCATGTGGTAGCAAAGAAGTGAAAGATAGGGCAGCAATTAGACAAGATAAGAGACCAAAACAGAAAGTTTTTCGCTGAATCTCGCTGTAGCAAAATTTCTACCCAGAAACAGAATGTTTCTCGCTGCAGCGAAATTGCAACCTAGAAAACAGAAAGTTTCTCGCTGCAGCGAGAATGCATTTCGCTGCAGCGAGAAGCTACAGTGTCATTCTCGCTGCAGCGAAAATGCATCCTCGCTGCAGCGAGTTTTCGGCTAGTGTACCCCTCCAAATCCGAGAGTTTCT
>NC_030856.1:20961258-20998971 GCF_000208745.1 Theobroma cacao | reverse complement strand
ATAAATCACAATTACTAGCCATTTTCTGCAGCTAAAATCAAACTTGGTGCATCGCTCACGTTAGGGTTCCTTTGTAGTTGGATTCTCTTCCAATAGCTTCCAAATCAATGGAGTGATTCTCTCTTTCTCTTTCTAAAATGCCCAACTAGTGAGAGAAAGTATGAAAACAAGATATTTCAAGGTTTTTGAAGTGAGAAGATGAAATAGCACAAGGGTTTATGGACGGGTGCACTAAAAGCATGAAAATTAGAGCTAGAGAGAGAAAGTTGTGGAAGTTTGAAAATCAAGCTTCCATGGAGTTTGAAGAAACGTGAGAGAGGAGAAGGGAAGAAGAAGACCAACTGCTAGAAAATTTAAGAAGCTGCTGGAAATTCAAGGTATTTATAGGCAATCTTATCCTTTCCTTTAAACTTACGAAAATGCCCCTCCACTAATTAACTTACTTTCCTCCAATCTTTTATGCAATCTTTTTGCTCTTTTAACACTGGGACAATATCCATAATGGTCTAAACATGCTCAGGTTCATAAAAACATAAAATTTTAACTCGAGGTGAAAAATGACCATTTTGCCCCTGTTATGAAAATTATTGAAACTTCTAGTTTTCTTCGTGTTTTCATCAGGACACATCATTTATACTGTCTTATGCCTATTTAGGTCTTAACATATTATAAAAGTTTCTTCTGGAAGCTTATTAGAGAAAATGACGAAACTACCCCTAGCTCATATTATTACATTTATACTTAGTTACAAGCCTATAGAAGTTGGGGTATCACAGCTACATAGGTTCCTAATTCTTTAGAAAACCAACCTATTCCTATGATGTATAAATGGCTAAGCAACTGATGCTTGGTTGCTTATAGGTTTAAAGGTGTGCTTGTTGCACACGCCATGTCTAGAAGAGATGGTAGTCCTGACGCCCCTCACAGTACTAGTGGGGGGTCGCTAGATTCCATTGCTCGGAGTCGATATGTGCCTGATGGTGGAAGTGTAACAAGTAACCCAGCCTAATTTTCAAGTGGATCGGTTCCCCCGAGAGGTAGAATACTATTTAAAAGCTGGAAGAGCCTCGCAAGAATAGTGCGTAATGAAATCGATCCGAGGAAAAAGAACACGAACAAGATGAAAAAAAAATTATCAGTAATTATCATCCTAGAGAAGTATCTATATCTGTTGTCCGAGACTTTCCTCCAGGTTGTGGCAAAGGTGCTGCGCCTGTGAGTAGTGAGGAATGCATGAGAATATAGCAAGCTTGGATAGAAGATAAAAGGAGAAAATCTCAAGAGGAAAAAGAGGACCCAGAGGAGGATCCATCAATGTGTTCAGAGCAAGGCGACAAAGATCCTAAGGACGCTTAGTATTTTCGTTGAATTTTGTATTACTTTAAGTCTAGGCAGACGTGGTGTAAATGAAGTAGTAGTAGTTATCTGTGTAAAGGACTTAAGAGTTTGGCTTTTATTTTTGTGTGACTCGAACGGATTATGAAGTAGCTATTTAAATGATGTGGTGCATATGGTAATCTTTTGGTATGATAGAGGTGGACTAGCAATATAATTATTGAGGAAGGATATTCAACTTAGTGGTGTGGTTGGTCACCATAGATAACTATTAAAGGTCGACGTAGAAAGTCATTAATGGTACAAGCAACTACAAGACCTAACAAACGATTACTAATTAATCGTGGAAATGTGAAATTTGAAATCTCAATTGCAGCTACAATTAAGGTGGATATGAGAGAAATTAATGAGACTATAGATGACACTTTGAATGGTTAATGTGATTAAGTCAAGGATTGTAAACTTAAGTATTGAGGAAATTATAACCCGATATTCCTGTGGATGAGAAATGTTAAGGGTATATGCTGGATAAATAGGAAAAGGGTCAAAAAGGATAATTCGTTGGTCAAGTATCTGTAGTGTGTAGGTAGGTCCAAAAGAGTTGTGCAATGCATAAAGGAAGAAAAAGATATGTGAGTCTTTTAATTGTTTCTTATAAAGTACGATTGGTGGTAAGAATGGAGGCACATGGTGCCATGACATTATAAATTGATAATTTGGCACAAATATAGACCATTAGGTGTAAATGATGGAACTTGAGGAAGATGAATTCTTGATTAGTAAGGATTGTAAGTATAAGGTGTGGAAAAGATGAACTATTTTCATGGCCGTTTGTACTGCAATGTTAATAAACTATTTGAGTTATAAGACAAGAAAGACGATTAATTATGGATGACAAGAATTGTGGGATGTCATAAATAATGAGTAGTTATGTGTGTGGTGCTGTATATATATCTTGTGAAGTCATTACACAATGTGGAGAGGATGTCTTAAGGTGAGACTTAATGATTGATGATGAGTGTTAAAGGATAATAAGAGTTGAAAGTATTTACTTGGCCTAATGCATATGATAAGCAAAATGAAGATACTCATGCTGATGGAAATTGTGGTATAGGCTTAAAGGGAAGCCATGCGGTTGAGAATGATTGGTGCAGTAGCCTTAAACGTAAAAGAATTGCTTCAATAAAAAAAAATTCCAATAGTTACAACACCACAGCGTTGACTGTCCAACGCTGCCGCGTTAAGAACCCCTCATGGCTAAGAAACGCAAGCAAATTGTGAGTGGTATGAAGATGAAACTCACAAGTTGAATTATGGTCATTGGTCTTGATGTTGAGCTTAATTATTTGGAGTTTTAAGTGTGTGGAAAAGTGTTTATATGAGGGAATTGAAAGGTTTCTTGAGTGCCTTATATATTGACATGTAAGAGAAAGAGGAGTTAAAGAGTTCTTGAGATGGCTACATTAAGATAAATTACCATGTGGAGTGTTAAAATGAATAATATGTCGACTAAAGTCAAATCCTAAGAAATAAAGAAGACAAGAGATTAAGCCTTGTTAAAGGCTAAGAAAAAAGTGAGTGAAAGGTTAGATGAATGTATGAGACATTGACAAAGGATGTCAATATCTAGCAATTATCCAAGTAAGGCAGTATAAACAAAATGTTTCTTGTTGCAATAAAATCAATTTGCAAATAACGACAAATTTTCAAGATTCATCATATGCATTTCACCCAGCTCAAGTGCATCCCACCACATCGTGCACATAGCCGGACATCCCATCTCACCCATCTCATGTGCATCCCACCACATTGTGCACATAGCCGGACAGTATCACCATCCATCTCCCTAACCACTGTCATCACCGGCAAGTGCACACTCACCCTGCACATGCATGGTTGCATTTGTCACACAATGGTACCATTTATGACATAGTATATATATATATATATCAACAGTATACAAAAACATATGGATTCATCCTTTTACATATTTCACATTTCACAACATCAAACATTTTATCAAGGGCTTGATCCCAAGAAATTTTAAAGCAAAAACTGATAAAATTCCCAAATGATTCATTGAAACACGTAAACATTTCCCCAAAACATTTTGAAATGCAGGTTCATTCACCGATATTTGTTGAACCTTTAATCGACTCTTACCTCCCTAATGGTCCAAATGGGGTTGAGGGGCCTTGTTGGAACCTATCATGCACAAAAACATCACAGCCAATCCAATTTACATTAATATCACTCTAAAAGCTATTTCCCAAATCAAGCTTCAATAGCCCTTCCTATCTATCTTCCAATTACCATTTGATTGGCTATTTCATTTCTCTACTTTAGTAACACTAGAAATAGATAAACAATTTCAGCAAATAACACAACCCATAACTCTAATTACTAGCCATCATCAACAACTTGAAACTAGTCCTAATTCATCACTCACCTTGGTGATTGTAATGAAATTTCTTCCCAAGAGTCCTCAAACTAACATGAAACCTCTTTCTCTCTCTATAAAGTTAAGCTAGTGAGAGAAAGTATTGAAGAAAGACTTTTAAGGGTTTGTTTAAGGTGAAGTAGTAAAAGAGTATGAAAAACCCTACAACAGGGTGTGTAAAGCATGAAAATTAAGGTTAGTTTGAGAGAATGATGGAAACTTGAGAGAAGCTTTCATGGAAGAGGAGAGAAATGTGAGATGGGAGGAGGAAGAAGAAGAAGTTGCTGGAGAAATGTAGAAGCTGTTGGAAAAGATGAGATTTTTATAGTTAAAGCTTATCTAATTTCTCATGCGATTACAATAATGCCCTTAACAAGGCCACTTGTTTTCCTCATTTTCTTGTGCAATCTTTTACTCTTTTGACACTGAGAAAAGGTCCAAAATCCTCTAAAAAGGTCCCTTGAATAGCCTCCCAAAAGCCCTAGCTTTCAAAGTCTTATAAACTTGTTAATTGTGGAAAATATAGTGAGGGCTGCGGTTCTCAATTTCTAGTGCTGCGGCGCTCAAAGGTTCTACCAAATTCTATTCCTTTGATGCAGTATTTTTATTTCAACAAAGATTTTGACCACTTTCCTGTCATAACTGGGCAAAGTAGTAAACATCAAAGTTGTATCCCTACCTCTTAGCTTTCTAATGGTTGAAAAATAATGTTATTTGGACTTGTGTAGTGGGAGATATACTTGAAAAACCAAAACATATGCAAATATAGCAATAGTCCATTGTACACCTTTCTTCACCAATTGAAATTATTTTTGGTCCTACTCCTATAAAAACATAAAATAAATATAAATATCATAAAACTAGCATTGTTAGCCACCATATCAAGGTACGGGGTACTACAGTCTCCCCCACTTAAAATGAATTCGTCCTCGAATTCAAATTGGCGTAGGGTGAACAATCAAAGTTCTAAAATTCTTTTACATCACTTCCGTTGGCCATTCTTAACATAAGATCTTGGCTTATGCATCATATCAACTTCCAATCTTTTATAGAAAACTCGACAATGTCATAATATATAATTATGTGTACTACTCTTGTTAGATCAAAACAATATCATTCTTCATTTTATGATGGGAATTCAAATATGCTATTATTTCTGGTCACACCTTAATCAAATCATCCTTAAATCATCAATTATGCATGTTTACTTAACCATCTACAATTCCTCTATCTTGATCTTTTATCAAACCTTCCAACATTCAAGCATTTATTTCCCCCATTGACTATAGGTCTAAATCGTCAACCCACCTCTATTCCGTTTTACATACTTCCATGCAAATTCCATTTAAACATTTCACGATACATAAGGATCAAACACTCTTTATTCATTTCATATATATTCAATATCATGGTTAGTTCAAATCCGGTAACCATTAGTAACCATATTCCCAAAAAACAAAACTCTAGTACTTTCATGATCAAGCACTCACTAGATAAATCTTAACTTGTACCACGAGGCATTTCAATAAATCATGACATTCACATACATCCTTATGATCTTAACTAATCTCTTTAATCAATAACTCAACCTCAAGGTTAAAGTTGCTCAAAATTTTCCTTTAAAGTTCTTTTCCAAGTCTTATCTTGATTACTAACCGTTTCTATATTTCCAATGTCATAGCTAGTTTGTTCGTCATCAATCACATACAACATTTCTAACTTGAAATTCCTCAAATTTATTCCAATTGCTAGATCTCATGGCCTCATTAGTTTTTCAATCTGAAGATGAAATTAAACATTTATCTTTCCTTAAGTGCACTTTAAAATCAAGGAATCATTTACTAAGACATTTCCAAAATTAACTTCTTTAGCCCCTTTTACCTTAGAAAATTAAATCCATAATCCTCCATTTTGAATCATGGGCTTTATGCCAATCAAGGCAGATTTTACGCTTTTAATTACATGAATTCAAATGCACACCTCCACGCATAAGGTATAAACTTTTCCCCAAATCTTCATATATCAAAGCTATATATTGGAGCCATACCAAAACTGATACATCATTTTCCATTGCCCCTTAGGATATTAAATTCATGTCATACTTTTCTATTTATGTACTTCATAATAACCTAACAATTTGTAGCTCATGGTTAAGCTAGTTCATATGCCAAGCCTCTCAGGCTATATCAAAACACAAAGTTTGATCACGATATAATAGAATATGATGAGCTTATACCAAAAGTATAAACACTTACCTTTAAGCTAACAAAATTATAATCAACTTATTCACTGCCAAAATCATCGATAGACTATCTTAGTCATTATCTAGTGTTATAACCACTGATAGGATATCATCATCGAATCAAACTATAACCAACTTTGTATGAGTTTTTTTTTGTGCCAATATACAACATATATATCCATACATATATATGTTCAAAAATTGTTAACTTCGCGTAGTCTTAGGCATAACCAGTTCAATAAGCCACTTGTAATACTAAAATAACCATCAAATCAAGTTTGGAATCATCTCTTCTCACATTTAATCAAATCATGCTCACCATCATGTGATGATTACACAAAGCCAATTTTGATGTTTTATTTTTCATGCAAAAACCAATTGTTAATTGGCACCATCCCTGAAGACCATGTGTTTTATAGTCGATTTTCTTAGCCAAAATTCATATTGTTGTATTCCAATTCTAGGTCATGTCTCATTACCAAATCTTTCCTTGTATATGAGTACTTGAATTCTCAAATCATCATCTCTTTTCTAAGTAGATCTCTACAATTCCCGTGACGTTTTTCTATTCCTTCACTAGTAGTAGTATCATTTAATCAAACCATATCACCCTCATTCTCTAGACATTTGAAACACAATTCAACCTTTGCCTACCCTCATCAGGCACTTTACCTTGATAATTACTCAAAATAAATTGGAATTTGTGGGGGAAGCATATTTCACAATTTATGCCTTGCATTTACAAGTATATCAAGACCATAACCTTATTAAGTCTACCTAATAGCAAGATAATCATTGCCTTAAACCAACATTTCCAGGCATTCTTATATTTGTAACATATTTTTATACTCATGTGACATATCAGTCACGAGTCTCAACTTGACTATATAGCCATTTGCTCTTTGAGCTTTAAGGTTTTCTCATTGTGAGAAATCTTTTGAATTTATCTCACCAGAATGTTCATAGAGTGGTTGTAAGTCCATAACTTACGGTTCAATGCCTAAAGCAGTGAACCCTATCTCATTGTTAGAGTTATATCCTTATCTATCAATCATAGCTCCCCTGTACATTTACCTTTACATTGTTAGGTTACTCACAAGCCACTCATAACTTTAACAGTTCAATATATGCCCGATAACACTTTAGCTCATTGACCCCATTAGACGTTATTTTGAGATCTTCCAAGGTGTTCTTGTTCTTAATTCGGACCATACCATCTAGCTTAGTATATTTGCATTGGTTATCCTTAAACTTCTTGTGCTCGTTATAACAATATTTATATTTCTCCCATCATTTGTCTCACTTTTTTTTTTCGCATACCCTTATATAAGGCAATAAAGAAACTCATCAATTCATTTATGTAAATACTTTCCAAACCTTAAACTCTTATTAACAAAGCTTAACATCAAGTCCAATGACCATAACTCTGCTTACAAATCTGTCCTCATGCCACTCACATCTTGTTCTTGTTCTTGCTTCCTAAACATAAGGTGTTCCTAGCGCTATGGCGTTGGGCAGTCAATACTGCGAGGCTACAACCATTGGCAATTCATTTATCAAAACAATTCTCCTATCCTTAAGGCCACTACTTTAATCATTCTCAACCATATAGTTTTCCTTTGAGTCTATACCATAATTAGCAAAACTAACTTTCTACCACAAATACTCAATCGGAACATTAATTTCAACATATCTACTTCACCTTTGGTAGTATGTCAAAATCATCCTTTGGACACATTCCATTACTAACTTTCATATACCTTTACCATGACATTTAGTACAAATTTGATTAAGCAATGATCTTCATATTTACTTTTAGATACACATATATCAAACTGTACATCTCCTAGTGTTGAGATCGTGACTTTACTCATCAATCCTTAACTAATTACATCTATAGGATAGACAATCCACTTAATTTTTGCACCTTGCCTTTGCAGTCATATAAATCAAAACTTCATAAACTGAGGATGCAAAAGCCCTCTTTTTGAGCTTATCCAACAATCCCCATTTCCTAAGTCCCTTACCTTTGGAGAAGTCACATTTAAGGTTAATAATTTTCATCATAGTTTTACATAATCCAAATAGACTCCTAAATTGATCTTTAAAGCAATTTGTGTATCAAGTTCAAATATGGGACTCCAAATGGCATTTAGACTAAAGTCAACATTTCTAAGTCATTTAACTTCAAGCTACTAAATCCACAGCTAACCCTTTAATCCTTTGACTTCACGCTAAGCATAGCAAAATTCACACTCATCCTTAGAACAGAGTTGTTTACTAGCCTTTTACTTCATGACCACATATCAATAACAACAATCACCGATTTTCACCCTTGAGTTAATTCATGTACTTATAACCATACACCACAATAGTTCAAATCAAACCTTGGAATCTCGCAATTACTTAATTGAAATCAAAACTAACTCCATCTAAGCTGCTATACACATATTCAATACGTATTAGCAGATAAAATATTCATAAGCCCAACACCATTTATGTATGGGCATAACAAGCTCAATTAATGTAATGCACTTACCTCTATGCACATAAGTATTGGTTTGCAGCTCCCTCAATACTAAAAGTTATAAACTTCAAGTGAATTACAACCATCATTATTCGTTCCGATCAAGTATGCCCCTTATTACCTTTATCACACGTGCTCCTTTGTATTAACCTCAAATATAATCCATAGTCATCCAATTTTCTTCCCATTGACAATCATGGGCTCAAGTTATAACTCCACCAAATGAATGAGTTATTACAGACCTATTAGTCTAGTTACATTTCCCTCCATCCTCAATAGGAGGGATATACCATCACACTAACCTTTTTATTAGGAACGTTTACTTAAAATCTTCCAACAACAGCTCGTGTCTCGGGTGATATCCCAAACCCAGACAACGGCACCACTTATGACCTTTAGATGAGGTTAGCAGAAGGGTAGGTTACTAAGAATAGGAGTTTATATAGCCTCCTACCTATGACTTGTGCTGTAGTCACAAGCCATAAACAAGACTCTACATTAACTCCGACAACTTCGCTGACTGACATGAGAATCCCTAAGACTCGACTAAACCTAGACCTTTGATACCCCCTTTGTCACAACCAAAATTTTCGGGCCATGATCGGTGCAAAGACCCAATAGGCATAGCCCACTAGGCCCAAGCAAGCTTTCCTGTATGAACTTGTACATTAGTCCATGTATCATCCATACTCCCTTTTTAAGATCTACAAATCATAATGTTCAAATAATAACTTCATTGAAATCAATTCATAAAATCCAGGTATATACTCATAATGGTATTCATTAATCAGAATATACATAAATAGTTTGCCAAACGATTCTTAGCAAGTTACATCCAGTTTACACGTACACATTTAAAGACTCTGACAATCAGCGGAGTGACTCTGAGCGTGGGTGCTAACACTTAGTATCATGACAAACCTACCGAGCAATGGATAGGGAGGAGCACCTCGTCCTAGGATCTAATCACCTTTAACTCAGGAAATCTAAAACATGAATTTTAAAAACGTGAGTACAAACTTAGTGAGTGAACATAGGAAAGGAACAAGCAATGACAAGGAATGGTTTAGAAAACATGATGCACTTATTTAAAAACAATCCCATTTAGTTCAAGTTCTTATTAAAATCACTCCATTAAACCCCTGGTTGTAAAATCATTTAATGATGAAGGAACCGCATTCAGCATGAAATTGGAAAGAAGGGAAATTTCCAACAATTATCCAAGTAAGGTAGTATAAACGGAATGTTTCTTGTTGCAATAAAATGAATTTGTAAATAATGGTAAATTTTCAAGATTCATCATATGCATCTCACCCAGCCCATGTGCATCCCACCACATCGTGCACATAGCCGGACATCCCATCTCACCCAACTCATGTGCATCCCACCACATCGTGCACATAGCCGGACTTCCCATCTCACCCAGCTCATGTGCATCCCACCACATCGTGCACATAGTTGGACTCAATTGATTGCATATAAGTCTTCTAATGATCCATTCGAAGTTCAAGCTTCTCTATTCTTTAAGACATGGAAAATGATGAGGATGTCGCTGGCGCGGTGGATGGTGTGGTGCCGATGAAAAACTTCCTTCGGTAATTGAATGCTCACGAGCATAAAACCTTTGCATAATTCCTACATCCAAAGGAACTTTAAGATTCAAGATTTCTTCACTTCTATCCTAAATCACTCCCACTTTCTTCAATAGAGCCATGATCAAAGATGGACACCAAAGTCCATCATAGTATGAGCAAGCAACTTGAACAATACTATTGAACACCAATTGACCCACATTGATCGACATCCTAGAAATAATGGCATAAAGTAAAATGGCTCTATCCCTTGTCACGTCACTAAGATGTTTCACAATGACTAATTTTGCCTCCAAGAAATGATACCATAACTTATACTCGTTCTTCATGGCACTATCCTTAAAAGACAATGGCACACCCTTATTCATTTTCCATTTTGTACCCTCATCACATAACAACCCAATAACTTCATCTACGTCAACATTGCCAGCTTAATATTAACCATACTCATCACTTTCAATGTCAAGTAAGCCGTAGATTTGATTAATCGTCTGACTATCAAAGCATACCTGACACCCTCAGACAAAAACATGCCCATTCTCATGTTCAGTGGCATTGACATAAAATTCTTGAACAACAAGTAATATTGCCACCTCAAGTTGCTCATAAAATTTTTCCCACTGCTGCTCAATGATGAAGATCAATGCCTAGCTCTGGAATAAGGACTTTTTGCACAAAAGACTCAGAATGCCTTATAGCCACCTTAGTAGAAACAAACTTACTCATATCGAAGCGAGTCGCACTGCCAATACCTCTAGCTTTCTTCTTAAGTGCCATAAAAACTCAATAAATTTGTAGTAATTTAAACTCAAATGTCAACAAAAATATGCAGTACTTTCTCAATGTAATCCACAAATATTCCACCAAATTCACTAGTGCACAATTACTCGCACTGCCACAAGTTACTATTCAAATGTAGAATTTTTTTTACTATTCATAACTTCCTAGCATCAAATCTTTAAAATAGTCAATGTGGAAGCATTAAATAGTAAGCACACATACCACAATCTCAAATTAGTCCCAAACCCACAAATCAACAACCATAAATCTTTTTCAGTAGCTAAATCTACCAAAGAGGAAAAATCTTCAAAGAACAAAGCCACTTGAAATTTTTGCAAAAAAAAAAATGGTTGTTAAAGGAGTGAAAGATGATAAGGTGGCTTCAAAGAATGGATTGAGTGCAAAACTTTGAGAATGGAAGCTTGTTTTTGAGTGGGTAGTTTGTAGAGAGAGAAACCCTAGAGAGTGCAAGAGATGAAGAATGGAAAAAGGCGGGTGGGTTTATAAAGTCTGACGCCGAGTGGGCGCTACGACACTCTAGCATCAGGCCTCACTATGAAGGCCATCATGCATGGGCACCGCGGCATTGGCCCATAGGCACCACGGTGCGTTACTCTCCGGGTTTTGTATGGGAGGGGCATCACACATGGTACCTCTACCATCACTCGAAAGGTGCCGTGACACCATTTCAACTTTTTTTTTTGTGGAATAAACACTTGCAAAACAAAAGAGAAAAGTAAATTAAAATCAAAAAATAAATCATAAAGTGTAAAATAAAATTGCAAGTAAAAATAAAAGTCAAAACAATACTAAATAAATTTAAAAAATAGACTAAGGTTAGAAAACTTAGGTTGCCTCCCAAGTAACGCTGGCTTTATAGTTATTAACCAGACTTCTTTCTAGTTCATTTGGGATTAGAAAGATTGATGGAGTATCATTGACAATCAATGTCACCTTTCCAATAATGCTTCAACCGTTGCCCATTCAATTCGAATGTTCCATTTGTTGTACCATCCATTACCTCCATTACTCCATGTGGAAACACCTTTGATACAATGAAAGGCCCAACCATCTTGATTTCAACTTGCTCGAAAATAACTTCAAGCATGAGTTAAACAATAGCACATGTTGACTAGGCTCAAAATGACGCTTAATAATCTTTCGATCTTACCATCTCTTCGTCTTTTCCTTTTAAAGCTTGCATTTTCATAGGCATCAAGTTGAAATTCATCCATCTCATTTAGTTGAGATGGACATTTCTCACTAGCAGCTTTAAGGTCAAAATTCAATTTCTTGATGGCCCAATACGCATTGTGCTCAACTCCACTAGAAAATGACATGTTTTACGAAAAACTAATCTATATGCAGACATGCCAATTGGCATTTTGTAGGCAGTCCTATAGGCCTGTAATACATCATCAAATCTCTTGGCTTAACCTTTTCTTGAGGGAGATACAATCTTCTCCAAAATTCGCTTGATTTTTCTATTGGAGACTTCAACTTGTCCACTAGTTTGTCGATGATAAGCAGTTGTAATTTTGTGTTTAACTCTATACTCAGCAAAAAGTGCTTCCAAATACTTGTTGTAAAAATGGCTACCGTCATCACTTATAATCGCTCTTAGTGTGCCAAATCTAGTGAATTTGTTCTTTTTTGAGAATTTCAACACCACCTTAGCATCATTTGTAGGCAAAGCTGAAACTTCCACACACTTGGAGACATAGTCCACCGCTACTAAAATGTAACGATTGTTGAAAGAAGAGATAAATGGTCCAATAAAATCTATACCCTAAACATAAAAAGTGGAAAAACATAAAAAGTCTCCACTTCAAGGATGCTATTGAATGACATCTCATGTCTTTTGGGGATGTTCCTCATTCTCTAGCACCTATCATAATGCATGTGTTTGAATAATTGTTACTCATTATGTACAATAAAACTCTATTCAATAATTTTACCCATTATGTACATTAAAGCTCTTTTCAGTACTATTGCTCATTTTATACGTTTAAGCTGCTCTAGAGTAACTATTTCTTTTAACTCTTGTGAAATCCCACCTTAGTGTAAGATGTTCAGTAAAGAAATCCTTAGGTGAACATGTATGCCTCATGTTTTGAGCTTTTAAACTGAGTTTTAAACTTAGAAAAGTTTGTGTTTTTGAGACATTAAGATGATTTGCAATGCTTGGTGGAAAAAGTAGTCCAAATGAACAAGTTTTTAAGTCTATTTTTACTTACTAAAGTCTATCTATCGATAAATGTTCATCATATATCAATAGATACAAACCCAGAAAAGATTTTTATGGAATCAAAGAATATTTATAGATAGATCGAGCCTATTTATTGATAAATGAGATATATCTATCGATAGATAGCAACCCAAGAGCTTTTAAAAGCATTTCAGAGCTCATTTATCGATAAATGGCTTCTATTTATTGATAGATGCATTGTTTTTACAAAAATAAAAGGGGTAAAAATATATTTTCACACTTTAGCTTATAAATATGCCACCTTAAAAAAGGGTTGGCAACTCTCAGTTGATTTTCACAAGTATTTTCTCAGCCCCAATGCTCTTTCAACTCATTTTTCATTCAAATTACTTTTTTTTAAAGATTTGATCTTGGTTTTGAGTTTTAAAAGAAAAAGTGATTTTTTTTTACACTTGAAATCTCAAAATCTTAGGTTTTTAACTCTAAAAAAATTGTGTATTGTTCAAGATTTACTGATTTCTACAAACTAAAGGATTTGGATGGATTTCCTCCTTGTTTAGAGCTCACTTAAGGTAAGGGTGATGGATTTATGAATTTTCTACACATGGGTATTTGTAGAACAATGAACTTAAGCTAGAAAATTAGTTTTAGAAGAATCCTCATAGATTTGAAAGAGCTTAGAATGGTTAGTACCCGATCCCTAGATTGATTATTGATGATAAAAGTTATTGAATGTTTAGGAATGATCGAAACTCCAATGGAATTGATGGAGTAGATTTGTGTTGGATTTTAGAGGTCAACTTTTGAGGTGAGTGGGTACACCACTTTTGAAACTATTGAAGTATGTAAAGTTGAAAGCATGGTTGAATGATTTGATGGATTATTGATAAGTATGGTTTCCATAAATAAAAATGTGTTTCTAGATGAGAAAATGTTTTGGAAATGGCTTTCAAAACTATTATTTATAAGTAAATATCCTACTATGTAGTAGTTTTCAACAAGGGGGGACAAGCCTTTTCAATGTTTTAAATATTTTCCACAATTATTCGGCGTTTTGGGCTAGTGTAGGTACAAGACAATTAGTTTAGAAAGTGATTGTGGATAATTAAAATGCTCTCGCATGTGAGTATTGTGTGTAGATTAAGAAGGTCTCCACTTTTCCATTATTTTCGTGATTGACATGATTTGCTACTGATGCTTGATCTTGGTATGATCTTGTACAAAATTGTGATTATGTTGTGATTGGCTCTAGTTCCTATATGGGGGTAAGAATACCACAAGGTTAAGTTGTGCATCATACCACCTTTCCCCATCTTTTTGAGTCCCGATGTGAGGATAAGAATACCACAAGGTTAAGCTCGGCCAACATGCCACCTTTTCTTTTTTTTTATATGTTGGCTCTAATGTTAGTGTGGGGGTAAGAATACCATAGAGTTAAGTTAGGCATCGTACCACTTTTCCCCTCTTCATGAAGCTCGATGTGAGGGCAAGAATACCATAAAGATGAGTTGGGTGAAAGTACCCATTCTCCCTTTAATTTGCTAATGGCATGTATTGAGGTGTTATTTGTATATTGGATATTGAGATGCATATGATTGATGATTGATGATTATTGTGCCTATGTAGAAAGGATGAGATGATTTGTTGAATGAATGATATATTCTTGACTTGAATGTTTGATGTTGTGTTTGAAGGAGGATTACCTTCCGTTATCTCCTTACAAAAGTTTCGTAAGTTGAACTTGCTTATGGTTATTATATTTTATACATTTTTAGTTTTCAAATACATTTATTGTTATTGAAAGGATTTATATGATTATCATGTTGTTTTGCATATTATGGTTTATTGCAAAACTCTTCCCCGTATCCACTCACAAAGTCTTTATGACTCACCTATTATTTTCCCTTCTTTTGTTTTAGATCAGTAACTTGCTTGACTAAGCGAATTGTGAAGTAGTAGCCTAGCTCATCCATGGTAGGTGTGGTAAAGCTTTCCATCTAGCCCTCTAGTATCATTACACTCTGTAGTGTGTTGAGTCGAGTCATTTAATCATTATGTTGATATTGAACTTGGTTATGTAAATGTTGATATACTTGTTTACATTTTCACACATTGTGCTAAGCCCCAGATATGGGTGCATGAGAGTAATATGATATGGTGGATGATCCATAGCATTATAAGTATGGGATGTGTACTGAACCATAGTATTTTTTAACATGTGAATATTTATATGAAATGTGCTAGAAACCACACCTTACATGGAGAATTTTCGTAATGTGGTGGTCTTGATGAATTAATTGCATATTCATAATTGTTGTTGAATTAATATATGAATGGATGGATAACTAGCCCATGCATTATTGATTTAGGCTTACTTTAGCCTAGTGGGTCATACCACGTAAGTCCATGCATGAATCACGATCCATCTAGAAAATGGGATGTGACAACTCTATATATAGAGTTTTAACAATTCATTTAAAGCAAAATAAAATTTCTTAGTAGTGTTAAATAGACTTTGACTCCTAACTCTCTTTAATATTCTCTCAAATTTCCCTATATTTAGCACTTTTTCTATCTTATTCTCAACCTTACTTTGCCACTTACCTATTCTCTCTCAGTTACAATAACACTCAGTACTTCAAAGATTATTCTAGTCTTCCTCCCAATCGCCTTCAACACATCTTTTTACTTGAAATACTTTCTTTGTTTTTATTAGAAGAACCCCTCTACACTCCTTAAACTTACTTTCAACAAAATCATGATGTATGTAGTATACTAATTAGGATGGAGATTACAGCATCCGATCAACACCCACCGAAGGAGGCTGTGAGAAAAGAGACAAGCTTTGTAAAGTACCCTCTGGTTGTAAATAAAGATGGGTCCCGCTGCGCTGCCTTGCAAAAGGAATATATTCATTTTAAAGAATAAATTCTCTAAGCACATAAAGATGCTTGAAATTCAAGCAAACATGGCCTTAATACTAAGCCACCCAACTTTTCCGCTAGGCTTCGGTTTTGAAACATAATGAACTAAAAGTTAAGCTCCAACTTTGCTTCATTATATTATAAAGGGACAGCTATTGTACCATACCAGTCTAAAGAAGAATCTGCAAATCTAATTGAAATTCCTCCTTTTTCTTATATATGGATAGAGAGGTGCCAAAATATAAAGCAATAATATATTATAATAAATAAGTAAAAGGGTGGTGGAGGACCGGCTTGAAGGGGGATTAATTTGCAATACTAGATCCGCATCATTTGGATACTAATATAGTATGGTCTCAAAGTAGCTTGAAACTCTATCCACTTGGCATCCATCCATTGGGTTTGACTTTATATTTTATATATATGGATTTTAGTAGTGAAAATATGTTGATGTAGGTAGTGTACAGTTAGTTAATATGTATATCTCTCGGTTTTAAAGAGTTGGTTTGAATTGGTTTTCTGCCCAAATAAAACTTTGTGGATGTCGGATGAGTTCATCTTGAAGGTGTGATCGTTTAAAATAATGCTACAAATGAGGCCTAAATTTGAAAAACCAAAGTTGAGACGAAATAGTAGCACAAACAGATGTAAGATTGGCATAACTTCATCGAAGATGTGGAATTTATTTTGGCTTAAGAATCTTTCTTTGATTGTCAAAGAAGAAAGCATTTATTCCCACTTGGGTTTGGGTAAATACCATGCATTTATCCTTTAGATTTTGCATCATCTCTCCCACCGCATTTGACATCCTTGCATGGGCTTTGCATATGGGGGAGCTTTTTATAATATTGTTCTTACTCATCTTGATTTACTGTCCCTTTTACTAGGGGTGGGGTCCATGTGTCCATTTGTTGGGTTTGACCCCCAATGGCTTTGGCTCTGGCTTTGGCAATGGCACTCAACTAGTGTATTTTGTTTTATTTGACAATCTTCAGTTCCACAAAAGCGATGTATGAGAGAGGGTGAGGCCCATGGGGCTTTAGAAGACGAGGGGGAGGGGTCCCCTACTTGCTGTCATCAAAAGCTCCATTCTTTATGCATTGATGTTCACGTCCTCACATTATACCAACCACACACCCTAAAGTTGTTGGTTCCATCTTATTTGCTTCTCCCTCTTTTGCTTTCTCATATCCATCCTTCTTCCTAATCCTCTTCGTTTCTTCAACACTGTTTAACTCTTTTTCTTTATTTATCAAGGCATATTTATTTCAGACATAATATGCAATTGGGGAATCACTTCTCAATGTCCTATTCATTATGGAAAGTACAATACAA
The DNA here is from genome assembly GCF_000208745.1 of Theobroma cacao. Taxonomy (NCBI): domain Eukaryota; kingdom Viridiplantae; phylum Streptophyta; class Magnoliopsida; order Malvales; family Malvaceae; genus Theobroma; species Theobroma cacao. Next base: position 20,981,587 of record NC_030856.1, on the reverse strand, counting down.
ATTTGCATGCATATATGCAAGACATGAAGTGTAATATAACATGTTTTACTGTATCGTTTCTTTTTGTCCAATGTTTTACTCTGTTATTTACATTAATATAAAATGTCTAAATTTTAGGTCACCATCTTGAACTTCTCTAAAAAATTATCGGCACAGAAAAAGAAAAAGAGCTTCCCTAAAATTTAAAAATACATCTGTATACCCCATTAGCTCACCATATTATTAGTTATTTGCATATATTTGAAACTTTTTGTTTTGAAATATCATTTCGTATCCATAAAAGAGTTATTATTATTAAGTAATGATCAATTTTGGTAATGTATCATATTCTGATTTGTTAGGACAATATAATTGAGATGGCAGAAAGGATTTATATGATAATTTCTTCTTATCTATCTATTAGTCAATCTTCCTCAGAATCTAATTGAGATATGGAAAACTGATTGGTTTTTATTTATTGTTTCAATAAACAGTTTTGATTTGATTTCTAATTGCACATGTAATAAGTAAAAAGGAAAAAAAAAAATCTAAACTTAGCTCAATTTGGCACTTCGATGGGTAAAACAGGTTGGTTCACATTTTTCTTCCATATGGGAAAGAATTATCTTTTTCCTTTTCTGCTAAGAATAGGTAGTCCAAGACTCCAAGTAGGTGCAAGAGAGAGATGGGACTTGTAAAGTCAAATCGATAATGCACATGATACACAAAAAGATGTTCGTACCACCAAAATTATAACTGCAGAGACTACTAAACAGGACAAGTGGATTAACAAAGATTTGTATCAATTGAAATGGATCACCCAAGTTAAACTATAGTTTCGGAAAACAAAAAGTTCATCAAGTGTCTAAGATCTAATTTGTTCCAGATTGATATTACAATTCTAATAATTTGAATTACAACTGCTTTGTCAGTTCTTTGGATATTTGAGCAAAAGGCAAAAGCAAAAGACAGAAACTACATAAAGAGAGGGAAAAGAAAAAGAAATGATCAACTTTGATTAACGACTAATGAAACTATCTATAGGTTAATTTCCTAGTAATAAATCCTGCATGGCAAACTTGGGCAAGGAATCCAATACCTAGCTAAGAATCTCTTAATCATAAAATTTTGGTGTCAATTGTATCATGACAACCTTTTTCTAGGTAATGACATAAAAGGATGTCTTCGTTTTCCAAACCATCCATCATGATACATACAGATTGAGAACTTCATTATAACCTAAAAAGGGAGTTGTACTATGAAACCAAGAAATTAGTCATGTACGTATATATATATATATATACATATATATATATATATAAATATATGGATATATGGCATATACTAATAAGATAGTGAGTTATTAATTTATATATATGTATAAATAATGAGAGAAGAGATGAGAATGGGCTGACGAAACAAGGGTAGAAGTGGAACATATTGGTCATCATGATTGCAAGAGGGGTCTAAGTCTCGGTCATATCCTAATACTCAAAAAGCTTCACATGGTATAGAAGAATAACTCCACAAAGATACACTCTTCTTTTGGTGATGACAAAAGATAGATTACTCTCAGTCTGAGACATAACAGACATGTACATTCTAACAATGCTTGTGTAAAAGTTTCCGTCTTTCTTTCCCACTCGTCTTTTCTTTGTGAAATGTGGTTCAACAGCCAACACTTCTTTTGTAATTTGGCAGCTGTATATCTGTCATGTCAGTGTAATGTAATACTATTGTATTGTACGTACGCGGATGATGATATCAGTGGTTTTAGTTTAGAGTATCTTTTTCTTTCTTTGGTAAAGGAAGGGGGTGCATGTTATGTTAGAATAGGCGCGCTTTATTGTCTTCTTTGTTTTTGTATTAGATATATATATCACTAGTATTTTTTTTTTCATTTTATCAAGAGAAAACTTGTGGCTTAGTCTTTCTAGTTGAAAAACCACCGAGCCCAACCCTCTCTTCTCTTCTTCAAAAACGCACCCTATTCCTCCCTATTTGCATCGCATTTGTTCTTGAATCTCTTTGGGTATTCTCGCAGCCGCTTAGAGAGAGAGAGAGAGAGAGAGAGAGAGAGCGAGAGAGAGAGAGAGAGAGAGAGAGAGAGAAAGTTGTGAGAATGTTCCAACCCAAGAAGCCCTCAACTATGAATTCCCATGATAGAGCCATGTGTGTTCAAGGGGACTCTGGCCTCGTGCTCACCACAGACCCCAAGCCTCGCCTCCGTTGGACGGTCGAGCTTCATGAACGCTTTGTCGATGCTGTTACTCAGCTTGGAGGACCTGATAGTACCTTCCTTATCTATCCCTATTAGTTGCTTTAAACATTTCTCATAGACATCAGTGTTTTTGGAATCAATCTTCTTCATGTTGGCTGATTGATTTAATTGCTTAACTTTGACAGAGGCCACACCAAAAACAATCATGAGAGTTATGGGTGTAAAGGGTCTTACGCTTTACCATCTCAAGAGCCATCTCCAGGTTTGAATACAACAACAATAGTTCATGCTTGCTTTAGCTTTTTCTTCCAGCGCTTTTGTGAACTTGTCCATGTACCCCTTTTTTTTTTCTTTTAATTCCTCTTTTCCTTTTTGCTTCCTTTGATCGTAATTTTAATTCTTCTTGCTGGATTAGAAATTCAGGCTTGGAAAGCAACCTCACAAGGAATTCAATGATCACTCTATAAAAGATGGTAAGAGAGGTGGACTCTTCTTTCTAGGGTTTTCTTTATTAACACATATACACTCTTTTTTGTTTTCATTTTATTACTATATAACTATTCATGCATGTACCTACATGCTTATTTCTCTTCCTGTTTTCGTGGGAGCTTTGGCGCTAGATCTTCAAAGAAATGCGGCATCTTCCTCAGGCATGATAGCTCGTAGCATGAACGAGTACGTATTGATTAAATTGTTGTGATTTTAGTTTCAAGATTCACAACTTGATGAACTTTAACACATATATAGAGGTGTTTTAAAAGAAAATACTGGGAGACAGAATTCACTTAATTTTGTCTGTTTTTTCTTTCTCTTTTTCATCATTCTTGTTTGGGGGTGTGGGGTTCGGATTTTGTTGTGGAATGTGTGTGCGAAACTGTATATAACAGTAACTCACACATGGTTGATGCGACTAGGATGCAAATGGAAGTGCAGAGAAGAATTCATGAGCAATTGGAGGTATGCACAGATTCTTCTCAACAGATCAATATATATTCTTTCTTGCTTGTTCACTAGATAGAAATCTTCTGGGGATCGGGCTTGCGAAAGGATATATCATTCTTTTGGACTACTTTCTTTGGATGAATCCTTCATGGACTTATCATGCCTGGCAGGTGCAAAGACACCTTCAACTGAGGATTGAGGCTCAAGGCAAGTATATGCAGTCCATATTGGAAAAGGCTTGTCAAACCCTAGCTGGCGAAAACATGGCCGCAGGAGGCTATAAGGGTATGGGAAATCAAGGAGTTCCCGACATGGGAGCGATGAAAGATTTTGGTCCTCTCAACTTTCCACCATTTCAAGACCTCAATATTTATGGAGGTGACCAGCTTGATCTTCAACAGAACATGGACAGACCATCACTCGATGCTTTCATGCCGAATAATGATAACATTTGCCTTGGAAAGAAGAGGCCTAGCCCTTATAGCGGTAGCGGCAAGAGTCCTCTGATCTGGTCTGATGAGCTCCGACTGCAGGACTTGGGAACAGCTGCATCATGTCTAGGACCGCAAGATGATCCTTTCAAAAGTGAGCAGATGCAAATTGCACCACCTTCAATTGATAGAAGTACTGACCTAGATCCTATATCAGACATTTATGAAGCAAAGCCGGTACTTTCCGGCGATGGCATGGGTGACAAGAAGTATGAAGCGTCGCCAAAGCTGGAAAGGCCATCACCAAGAAGAGCACCGCTTCAGGCAGACAGGATGAACCCTATGATAAATAGTGGTAGCGTGGCACAAGGGAGAAATTCGCCATATGGATGAATTGCTAACATTTTACTTAGACCGCACGTAAGTGACTTAAGGATTAATTATGCTCCCCTCAGTCTGATATTTCATTAGGGTTTTAGTAAATTATATTATATTAATTACAATAGGGTTTTGTCTCAGCTATATGATAATGCCATGCATATGCATGCATGCATGGCAATAATCTTTGTTAGTTAAAATTAATTGTTACGAATTTAGTACATCAATTTGTACTTTCCCATGATCCTTATATGACTTATTGATGAATTTTACTAGATATTTATCATCTTTGAAGCTTCTCAATCTGATTGCACTTTTTTGTGTATGCCGTGTATGCCTATTTGAACTTGACAAAACAGAAAATTCATTCTCTTTCCCTTCGTTTTTTCAAATCAACCGATAATTTTACTTTTTCATATTCTAAATTTATTTCTTGTGTTTTTTCTTAATTTATTATGAAAATCAAACTAAAGATAATGGAAATGGGATGAAGGAATTAATACATACCATATTTCTTCACCAATTTAAAATTAAAGTCATTAATTGAATTTATTTTTTGTCTTCAGTGCTAGCAGCTAGAAGTATAAATATGAATTTTGCTAGTTGTCCATTCAACGGTATTGTTGCGTTGCGTAAGAGGAGATGGTCTAATTTCATCAATCTTGCATCTATCATGTTTGCGTGTTAGATCTCAAATCTTTCAAAATTATTTATATATTTATTTGATATGAGGAAGGAAGAATTTGAATCCAACTTTTTTAATAAATACTCATATCTGCACGATCTCAAATCTTTATAATAATGGGGAATACCACCAAACTACTTGACTATCGGCCTTTGGATTTCTCCTCTTTGTTCTCAATGCTAATATGCTCTTTTGGTAGATAGCTATTCACTATTTAGTGATCACAATAGAAAACAAACATGGATTCAACTTCATCCAAGTGCCAAAAAGCCACTATACATATTTATGTTGAAGAAGTTAAGTTCGAAGAGGAAAATGTTTACTTAGTAAATTGGATATGAATGCAGTAATAACAGGTTTATCCTTGAATGATATCATCCTTTTGGTAATAACTTTGCTCATTACCATCTACAGATATATATATTTAATGGAAGGAAGATTACAGTAAAATAAAAACAACATTATAAGAATGTAACAATCACTTCAATACCTTAATATTGGGATCCCCATCAAAACATAAGTCGGGTTTGAATCCCCCTGCCTCCAATGGAAAATATATGCCTTAATATTGAGTGCTTTTTGAAAGTCTAAGCCAGAGACCCTACCATTTGAATATGGTATTTTTGGCTATTTTTGTCCCCGAGAGCATTTTTATATGGATAAAATCAATGCACTACTTGTTGTGATGGTCATGTTCTGTCAATGTCTGCCTGTTGTTACAATGAAGTAAACTTTTAAAAACCGTTGCTCCAAGTTAGTTACTTCCTATCATTGCAGACAAGATCATCGGGAAAACCAATTAAACTAAGCTACCCTAAATAAACAACTAAAACAGAAGGCATTAAAGCAAAAGATGAGGGGTTTGGGGGCACATGCTGCATCAGGCCAAAGCACATAAATCATTTAAGCTCATTTTTTGTACAGAGTGAAGGGAGATAGTTTTGTTAGAGCAAGAATTTCCAACGATACAAGCCGACAGAGCGTATCTATCTTTTAAAGCTCTTTTTCCTTCTTTATCACTCCTTATTCCTTGGGTGTCAGAGATTGAAGAGGACGCATCACTATATTGGTACACAGGAGATATAAATATAACTTATGTTACATGGACTTAAAAGATGTAATAACTCTTAATGCTACTATATTTTGTTAATAATAAGATGAAGATCAGTTGCTGTTTTATTAAATGATAAAAATGTGTAGTATACACAAATAAACTTTTTAATGCTATATTTGAGATGCACATGTAGTTCTGCTGAGGGACAGTCTAATGTTGGAATGATTAGGCTTTTTATTATAAAGAGCTAGTATCTATCTATTTGGAAGGGTGATCCACGCAGGCGCAGCGGAGAGAAGAGGGTTCTGGGTTGTGGAGATAGAAAAAGATGGTGGTGCCTCTGCCACTCACCTTTATTGGTTGCAGAGAAAATTTAGGGGACTGCAAGTTGTCAAGAAAGCTCCTTCGACCGTCCAATACATGTAACTAGAACACAGAGAGAGAGAGAGAGAGAGAGAGAGGGGAAAAAGGAAAAAGCAAATAAAGCCTAAAGGTGTGGAAGAATACAACGCACTCCCACGAGTGCACATATCGAGGAAGCTTCTATCTTTATGTGCATAAAATAAAGTTGAGGAAGGGGTACTGCGTTAAAAGTTGATGCATCTAATCTGCTTTGGTTTTCCTATGTTAATTATTGGCATTTGCAATTCATAGCATTTTATGCATAATTACAATATATATCTGATGGAATTAAAACACTTATATGCACTGCAATTATCAAACAATAAAAGATGGTATAGTTCGAGGCACGTCCTTCCAAGCAATTGTAAATCATTTGCATCCCCATTTTTATAAAGCACTTTGGATTCTCTGTTTGTTTACTTATTTGGCAGCTTTAGGTTGATTAATTGTGTAGAGCAGGCATTTTCTCCAAAAGAGGTACAGTCCCAGTCCCAGTCCCAGAAGCTTCTTTTGTCCCCCTTTCCCCCTTTCTTTCTTGAGAAATTTCGCTACTTAAAAAACAGTTGGATTTTTTTTATGTTTAGAATAACAAGGCACTAAAACTGATGTTCTTCTCCTACCATGCGTTTTTCTTAGTTAGTACACGGCGAAAATAATGTTGTGTTTATTGGGCTGATGGCCCGCATGGGTCCAGACCCATTCTGCTTGCTTTATTGGCAATTAAGGGCCGATGCTTGATAGAGTATTCTTTCTATTTCTTTCTAATGTGTAGTCAAATAGTGTAATAAGTTTGGTGAACAAGTGGGGTGCGGCTAAGTGAAAAGGAAAAAAATAAATTTTCTTCCTCCGTAGACGGAGCAAGGGAAAGATAAGTTTATTCAACAATAGGATTTCTTTGAGAGCATATTTGAGGATTCTTAATGAGGTAATTTCATTGTATTGTTCCAGTTGTTGTGAATCTTAAGTTTTGGGTAAAAAGTTTAGGATATTGAATTTTGTAAGTTCGTTATTTTTGGTTCACCTCAGGTTTTTTCTCTTTACACTAGAAGGCTTTTCACATTTTTTTTTTTAAAGGTGAGGGCTTTCACATATATTTTGTGTTATTTATTTTTTTGCTTACACTTTGATATTTGTCGATTTATTTTTTGTTTGGTTGATTGGTTTGGATTTATTATCTAATGATTATCGTTGGCTTGATTTGTGTTGTCTGTTTACTATGGTATTATATGGTATTGTGCTATTTATAACTTGAGGCCCAACAACTAATACAAGAGAAGGTTACTACTTTAAATATGGAGGGTGATTCGAGTTTCATGATAAATTTAATCGCTTCAAATTACTCAATTTGGAAGTCAATGATTGAAGATCTTCTATATTGTAAGGATTTTTGTGATCCAGTATGAAGTGATTTTACTAAGCCAAAGATATGTCTGGTGATGATTGGAAAAGGATAGACCGAAAGATGTTGGACACCATTAGAAAATGGATTGATATCAATATTTTTCCACCATGTACACTACAAAAAGAAAGAGCTTTTATCAACAAAATAGTTTTTGTAGGTATGTTCCATCATTATTCTGACGAAAATTGACTGATTATCGACCAAACATTGGTAAGGACACAGTTAATAGAACACCGACATATTAGCAACGAAAATTACTACCGGAGCAAATTCCAGAAATTGGTTGTTACTGTGATGGCGTCCAATAATTATTGAAGGCGCGAAGATTGCGGATTAATCGTTTCCATTGGTATTTACTAATATCGACGAAATTACCGGTTGAGGTTTGGTAATGTAATGGTGCCCAACAAGTAGGAAACGTTCGAATAAAGTTATTGTCGACCAACAGTTTCCATCGATATTTACTAATATTGACGAATGCCTCCGACAGAATCTTTGATGGAGTTGTCGATCAATAACTAAATAAAGTTATTAACTTATTTTGCCGACAAAATTTTGTTGGTAAAAGTATTCTAGAATTTTTGGGTTACTAACTATTTTATTGATAGAATTCCATTAATATGTTAAATATTTAGGGAACCCAATCAGACTCCCCCCATTTTGCCCTAGTTGCTTTTCTCTCTTCTTTATTTCTATCCCCCCCCCCCCACCCCACTGTCGCCCACCTTCTTTGGCCCTAATCCAACCGTCCACCTTCCCCCTTCACAAATCCACCCTCTTCGATCGTCGAAGGTCATCAGCACTTCCTTTTACAGATCCACCTCTATCGTTGGTTCATTCCAATTTCCAAGCTTCTTGATAGTTCTTAAGCAAGGTTAGTTTCATTTTTTTTTTGCTATGCTAGTCTATTTTTTGATTTGCTTCTTGAACAGGATTTACCATATTGTTGATTGATGCATGTTGTTGGTTTTGATTCTTTTTTTAATAGCCTTTATTAAGCCTTTAAATTATATTGACAAAGGCAATTAAACCCTTATTTTTTTATTACGATTAATTAAGCTCTTAAATTTTGGATCAAATAAGCATCTTCCACTCATTGTTGACTAACTTTCGTTAGTCAACGGTACAACTGTCAAATTAATGACACACCATCTACCATGTGGCATGTTGATGGATCATTTTGATGATGTCATTGCCATGTGGCAAATGACGTGGCACTAAATGTTGCGTAATAGGATTCGGCTTTTCTTTTCCAACTACATGTCTTAAAATAATTGGCTTAGAGATTTCAAACATTGTTAACAGTGATCCGATCCTTCTACAAATCTTTAGAACAAAAATTAGGCCAGTGGAAATAAGAATAAAAAGATGAATTAAATCTATAGATGTAGGCCTCCTGCAAATATTTGATGAATTGTTAATAGTGATGAGTAATATCGTCCTATGATTATGCCCATGAATTTTTGGAAGTTTGGGAAAAAAATTTATCTTCTTTGTTTCTTGCAAAGATGTGACTTTAACTAGTGCCAAACTTAGCCATTTGAACTTAAAAAAAAAAAAAGAGGATGCACAACAATCAATAGACTCAAAGGCTGCTCTTGTTGCTCACATCCCCTTTTATCTTCACTTTTTGAACTCTTATCTCCCTCTAAAGCAATGAAATCTAAATCTTCTAGATGATTGGGTTCCAAGAATGAAGAGAAATCAGTGTGTGGACCACACAAGATATGTCAATCATGATTTTGAAGAATAAGCCTAATAAAGTATATGCTACTCCTCCATTAAAAAGACTAAATTAATTGTTTGATTTAGTTGTTTTGAACCCGAAATTAATTTGGGAAGGAACCTAGTTTGATTAGCAATTAGGTTGTTTTTTTAATTATTTTTCTTTTAAATCTCTAAGCCAATCATGTTAAATATGTGGCTAGACAAAAAAGAAAAAAGCCAAGTCCTATTCAGCAACATTTAATGCCACATTCTACCAAGTGACAATGCTGTCATCAAAATAACACATCAACATGCCACGTGGTAGATTGCATGGTATTAATTGACAATTTTTTTATTGACTAATGAAAGTTATTTAACAGTTAGTGAAAAGAGCTTATTTGATCCAAAATAAAAGTTTAGGGGTTTAATTAAACATATAAAAGGATAAGGGCTTAATTGATTTTTTTCAACATAGTTCAAGGACTTATTTAGGTATTTAGTCTTTTATATATCTATTTTGGTGTTATGTTGTCATAGTTTAATCCCAAGCCACGACCAGTGCAAGGACCAAAGGGACAGAGCCCACTTGACCTAAATAAGCCTTAGATATAGACAAACAAAAACACTTAACATACTACAATAATATGAGAACTCATATCAAAATAAACATATATTTATATATCTTATGAGGAATGTACATGTCTCAACATGATGTTCAATGCACAAGGTGTGCTTCAATATCCACAAAATATACAAATTTATTACATGTTCAAATATCATTAGCCAACTCATGGCCAAGTAATAATGTATGCCACCTTTGGAAAAAAACAAATGTGAAACCCACTTTTTAATTTAAATTAGAATTGTAACTTAACTTGGTGAGTTGTTAATTTGATGTTTTTAAACTTGAACTATGGACCATTTTGACCTAAAAACTCCATGTATAAAGAGCCATACATGTTCATTTGAAAATATGGTTTGTTGGAGGATAAAAAAGATTATTTTGAGCTTTAAAATTGCTTTCTAGACCAAAACTATCGATAGATGTTCATCATCTATCAATAGTTCAAACCTAGGACGAACATTTATTGATAGATGTTCATCAACTATCAATAGATGGCAACCCAAGCCAAAACTATTGATAGTTTAGGCACAAACTTGAAAAAACAAGGGGTTATTTAGGGCTTTTCACACCTATTTAAAAGCTCTAAAACCTTAGACTTTTCCTTATTTGGCAAAGAACTTCTTTTTCATTAAAAACCTGGCCACCCTATTCTTTTTTATACCTCAACTCTCATCCTTATCAACTCTATGGATTTCAAGCATTTAAAAGTCATCTTCAAGCTTAGATTTTGATTTTAAAGACTTTTAGAGGTAAGGCTTTTTAATTTAAAGCCTTCAGACTTATGGTTTTGATTGTTTTTTAATTTATGGATTTAAAAAAAATTTTTTTGTTCATGAAAACTTAGGATCCGATTTGGTTTTGGAACTCTTGAGCTCACCAAGGTAAAGTTACTCTTAACTCTAGCTAGTGGTAGTCTAAATCTCTTAGTTAGAGTTAGATTACTGATGTTGGTTGAAAGATTTGCTAAAGAATATTTTTGAAAGGATAGATGATTATTAGTCTAGGATTTTATTAGAGAACCAAGTATTTGTGATGGAAACCTTGTGTTAGGTGTTATTGAAGGAAGTTGAATTTTCGGAAGATCGAGTGTTCGATGAAAGGTGCTAGAGGAGAGGCACGTGTCATCGAGATGGGTAGATATGGTGTTTTTAATTATTTTAATATTATTAAGCATACCTATTCTACAACCTTGCATATAAATGAATTTCAATGAGTTTGTGATGTGAACAATGGTTTACAAATATGTTTTAATAAAAATAATATACTATGTAAATATGCCTACTATGTATTAGTTTTGAGCATGATATTTGTCATCTCAAACATGATATTTGTCTATGATGGATGTTTGATTGATGAATTCAAATGTTGATATGAACAATTATATTTACTTATATGAGACCATAACATATGTCACTTTGTCTATGAGATTTTAAAATTGGTTTATTGACCTCGATTTTAGATACGACTCAACCCCTATGATATATTGGTGATTGGATTCACCCCTTTTGTTTAGTAATGAATTTTGAAACATTGGACTGGTTGTAAAATGTTTAACAGAGCTATTGTGTGATAAAGACCTATAGCTAGTGACAATAGACATTAGCCATTGTGCATAAGGATTTGTTTTGTGTTGGTAGCTAACGAAGTTCTACCCCATTTTGAAGAATGGTTGTTGACTACAAGCAATGAATTGTTCTAAGTGTGATGACACTTTTTGTTTTATTTGTCCTTTTGGTTAACGCTCTGCTATCTATCTAAATTGATAACTTGAAATGTTCGAATATGATTTTTTTTTATTTGGATTTGGTATTTGACATATTTGGATATGCAGCTTGATATGTTTGGATTGGATAATTGTTAGATTTTGATGTTTGAGCTTGATTGGTTGATTATGGATGTTTATTAGTCTTGTTTAAGGTCCTAGTAGTGAGTTTAAGGTAGAAAATTTTGATTCTATACCAAAACTATCATTACTTTTGAGGAAGAATCGATGGATTTCTTCCAAAACCCTTTTGATTGCATTTTATTTAAGAACTAGTAATAGATATGCCTCATCTATCAATAGATCAAGCAAAACTATCGATACTTCTGAGCAAGTATCGATAGTTTAGGTTTGTTTTGGATTTTTCTGTATTTTTCAAAGGATTTTCTAAAATGCAAATGATTTGGTTTTATAAACAAACCTTTGAATACTTTGTTTTTATATATTAAACACTTCCAAATTGACTTTAATCACTCGTTTCCCTCAAATCTGTTGCTTTGAATTTTACACTTTTAAAATCTTTTCAAAACTTGTAATAAATTTTCAAATCACTATTTTCTTGAATATCTTTAAGAACAACCTTGTATCATTTGGAATATGTACTTCGAGTCTTCTTGGATATTTGAAACACTTGGAAAAACAGACTGTGGAAAATCTTGAAATACTTGTCGAATTTTGAAATCTATTAGAATATTTGATTCGTTGAAAGGTGAACTTTGAATTTAATTGAAATTGCTATACTCATATTAATTATGTAAGTATATTTGACAAATAGTCTTCGATCTAGCTTCTTTCCCCTCCCTGTATCTACTCACGAAGTTATTTATAACTCACACATGTAAAATGCATTTGTTGTTTCAGATCAGTAGATTGCTTGGCTTGTTGTCCCTTGGAAAGAGCTACTTCTGCAATCAGTTTTGTAAGTGATCATATTGCATTCAATAGGCATCAACCTTTTTGCTTAAGTCGTACTCCGCTATGATGATCTAGTATTTTATGTTTTGGTTGTCATGGATTATGACTATGTTTGCACTTTGTAATAAATGATATATTTTGATATTTGCAATGGGTTGGCTTACATTCTGGTATTGGCCACAAGATGGCCAATATTTTAAATTTTGATATGTTCTACTTTTGCACTTTATTCACGAGATCATGCGAACTAATATATTCTAGTAATTGAAATAAATACATTTATACATATTTGTATATGTTTCCATGGTGACAGGTCGCATGAAGTAATTTTAAGTATTTGGTTAAGTTGTCTATTTAAGGCTTGCATGAGTTAAAAGGGTAACTCCCATTGATACTCTTGCACCGGTTATGGCCTCGAATTTGGGTTGTGACAACAAGGTAATAACAAACATGGACAATGGATCGAATTCAAAGATTGTTAAAAATGCCTACCGAATGCCTTTAATAGACACCTACCAAGCCATAGTTTGAGAGTCCTCCAAGGATGAAAAGTCGATCACACTAATGATCTGAAAACACAAGACGAACTTGAAAAAGATGAGTATAAAACTTAGTGAGCAAAAATAGGGAAGGGAGATAAGCTAACGCACAAATGTTTAATCAAATAATACTTTTCATTTAAACATGCATTTTGTAAGAAACATCAATATCTTTATATAAATCTTGTAATAAAGATGTTTAACACCTTAATTAGATGGATTTGAGCAAGTTTATAACCCCTTAGAAGTTTGCTTTAAAACAACTAAGCAAAATCCTTCAAAATTATTTAAAAATGAGACTATTTTCCTGAAAAACTAGCTGCAGGGATCGATCCCTTGATAGGAGGGATTCTCAGTCGACTAAGAAGGTGGTTTACATACTAATACAATAAACATAGAGCAAAAAAGTTGAAGGCTCGTGCCAATCACTAGGTTAGGCACCTATCCTCCACAGAATCATGAGGCATATGAGCCATGGAGGGAAAATTGCATGATACGATCAACAGTCCACGTCAAATCTTCATCAAAGCTACATGGTGAAGGGATGATATACTAGTAGATATATTTTTATTTTTTTCCCATTTGTGTTCTTAATTATTCTTATATGTTTTCTTAATTTGTATTTTTTATTGATTTTAATAAAAATAATACAATTTGTATTCTTATTGTTATTAAAAAATATTTTTTACATATTTTTACAATATTTAAAATTAATTTTTAGTTGTATTTTTGTTACTTTTTTTGTTTTTAATAAAAATATTATTAAATCCTAAATATTATAATTAATAAAAAAGATTTTTGTTGTACAGATAGAACACGCTAATGAAACTCCGTCGTAAATTCCACAATTAAAATATTGATAGAAATTGCCTACCAAAATCTATCGTTTCCAACCATGAAAGATACCGATAGATTGGAAACTTTGCTAACCAAGTTTTTAATGGAATATTCTATTGATCATTTACCAACAAAATACCCAATTACCAATGGAATGAGCTTTACCGACTACGATATTTTCAATTGTTTACCAACAAAATTTTTTTCGGCATTATATCAATATTTTGTGTTACTGATATAATTTTGCTCTTTATCAAAGGAAAATTTTTTCGGTGAAAGCATTAAATTTGGTAGTGGTAACAAAAGAGTTAGATGCCTATAGTGTTTAAGTGAAGTTAGTTGCACTATATGAGAGGAAGGCTACCCAAAATAAAGCTTTTGTGATTAAAAAGCTTGTTAATTTGAAATACAAGGAGGAAAAACAGTGGTTGAGTACTTGAGTGGCTTCCAAGATTTGATGAATTAGCTTATTGATATGGAAATTGACCTGGATAATGAATTATAAATGTTGTTTCCTTTTTAAGTTCTTTACCAAACAATTGGGAAACATTGGTTGTGATTGTTAGTAATTTGACCTCCGAATGACGAGTTGACCTTGGGGATGGTCAAAAACCATATGGTTAATGAAGAGGTAAGGCGAAAGGATATGAAATCTAGGATTACCCAAGCTCTTGTCATAAAGAGCAAGGGAAAAACTAAGAACGATGACAAAGACTTTAAAGGCCATACTAAGTCAAAGGACTTAGTAAAGTGCTGCAATCATGGCGAAGTTCATCACATCAAGTGAATATGTAGGATCTTAAAGTAAGAGACAAATAATGGAAAAGGTAAGGAGAGTTTAGATTGATAGTAATGTAGTAGTAGTAAATTTTGATGATGATATAACAACTTTGATCTATACACATGGTGATTGCAACCATGTTAATGATCAAGGCATTGAATAGATATTTGATACTGGCACAACATATCATTGTGTTCCTAAGAAAGAATTGTTCACAACCTATAAAGCTAGAGACTTTGGGCATATTATGATGGGAAATAAGATTTTTCAAATTGTAGGAATTGGTGATATTGTTGTGGAAACAAGTATTAGCTACACATTGACTTTGAAAGATGTGAGGCATATTCCAAATTTGAGGATGAACTTACTTGTGGTGAATGTCCTTAACAAGGAAAGATATGAGAGTAAGGAAAAAAATGAGTAATGGAAGCTTTTTAAGAAGTCTATGCTAGTTATAAAGGGAAAACTATGTTGTACCATGTACAAGACTTGGTCGAAATTATACAGTGGTTTGATAATTGCAATAAAGACAATGCTTCACCAAACTTGTGCCAAAGTAGTATCACACAGATGAGTGAGAAAACGTTGTAATTTTTGGTGAAATGGTCCTTATTCCTTTGACTAAAGAGCATATAATTTGTGAGTTGAAGAAGAGCTTGTATGGCTTGAAACAAGCTCCAAGATAGTGGTATAAGAAGTTTGATACTTTTGTGGTGAGACATTTCTATAAAAGAACAACTATTGATCCTTATGTGTATGTTAGAAAATTATATGATGTAACTTCATTATTCTTTTATTATATGTTAATGATATGTTGATTATGGGGCTAGTTGTTGATATGATTGTAGTTAAAAGATGACTTGTCTTTCTAACATGAAGGATTTAGGTCTAGCAAAACAAATTTTGGCTATTGATTGTGGGGCAAGATGCTGATATGATTTCTAGGTTAAAAAATGACTTGTCCTTTTGACATGAAGGATTTAGGTCTAGCTAAACAAATTTTGGCTATGAGAATTATATGTGATAGGAAAGCTATAATTATCACAAGAAAAATGTGTTGAATGAATGTTTAAGAGATTGAATATGTAGCATGCCAAGTCAATTAGCACACCTCTTGCTAATTATTTTAAACTTAGTAAAAGTTCTTATCTAGTAACTAAGGAAGAGAAGCTTGATATGTTAACTATTCCTTACTCTTTTACAGTAAGTTCATTGATGTTTCTTTTGGTTTTTATACAATTTGATATTGCTCATGCAGTTGGTGTAGTGAGCAAATTTCTTTCTAATCCAAGAAAGATTCATTAGGATGCTATTAAGTGGATATTCAAATACTTAAAAGGTACTTCAAAGATCTGCTTTAGTTTTGGGACTATAGTGTCAGTTCTTAAAGGGTTCACTAATGTAGACATGGTAGGTGATCTTGATAGTAGAAAATTACTACAAGGTATGTGTTCACTTTTGCAAGGGGAGCTAGATCTTCCCAATCTAAACTGTAGAAGGGTTTTGCATTGTTGACCGTAAAGGCTTAATGTATTGCAGTGATTAAAGCAAGTGAAGAGATGCTTTGGATGAAATGATTCCATCTTGAATTGTGGTTGAGTTAAAAATAATATGAGGTGTTTTGTGACATAGAGTGTTTGGATTTGAGTAAGAATGTCAAACCCTGTTCTATTAAATAATTACGACGTCATTTACATGCTCAATAGAATGTTTGCATATTTAGGAAGTTCGAAAAATCGTTAAAAGACAATATTGCCCCTAATGGTACCATTAAGTTGATTAAGCCTCGAACTAGTTCAAATAGGAATTTTAAGGTGAAATTAAGAGTCTCACAATTTAAGGATGACTCAAAATGGTAATTCGGAGTTCGAGGATCAATTTGGAGTCAAACAGGAATTTTCACTATCTAGGGGCAAAATGGTCATTTGCCACTTAGGGACAAAATGGGAATTTTTAGAAAAGATTTTTTTTGGCCCCATTTGACTTATTGGAGTATGATTTGAAGTTTAGAAGTGAAAAATTTTAATTCCGGTATAATTTGGAGTATAGGGGCGAAATGGTAATTTTGCCACCCCGAGAACAAATCGGAAAATTTTCACCCCCAACACTTGTCAAGACCAAGAGATTTTATTCATCATGGAAATGGATAAACATGAGAAATGTGTGGTGGAGAATTAAAGAATTAAAAGCCAAATATTTAAAATTTGAACCAATAAGGAAATGCCATGTGTCATGTTTTTATTATTTTATTATTTCTTTATAAAAAGGCAAAAAATCAGCCCATTTCTCCCATACTGATCAGCCAAACCAGAAGAGAAGAGAAACCAAGGAAGAACAAACCCTAGGTGGGAAAAATCAAAGAGAAAGTGTTGGAATTCAAGGATTTGATCAAGCAAAGGTAAAATTTCTTTGATTTTGCTAGTGATTTACCTTACCCATGCATTTTCCCTTAATTTCCATGGTTAAATTACATGTTTTCATGATGAATTCATGGCTGGTCAAAATGGGTATGGAGAGAGAATGATCTTGGATTGGTTTGATTTTTAGGTATGTTAGTGTTTTTAGGTGATTAATGATGTGTAGCATGAAAACAAGTGAAGAAAACCACCAAAGGTTTGGTGCCCATCAATAGCCGAATTCTCTAAGTGAATAATGAGGAAGAATGGGATGTTATTCTAGGTGATTTGATTAAGAAATAATAGTTTTTGGTGTAGGAATTAATGAATTATGGAGAGAAAATTAAGTAGGAAAAATCACGGAGTTAGTGTACCATTGTTGGCCGAAAGTTCCAAGAAGAAAAGTGAAGATAAATTTTGCCTAATTGTGTGTTAATTAGTTGTGCTTGGTGAATTGAGGGATTGGAAAAGAAATGGAGCAAGTTGGAGTGAAATTGGACGCATTGGCCAATTTATCGGATGAAAAATCGACTTAAGCCAATACCGAGTCTAGATGGCTACCCGTGCATTTTTCATTTCATATCATGCATATATATCGAGCCTGAAATAGCTTATGACTGTTAGACACAATTTAATTGGAATATGTGTCATGGATTATGGCTAGGTGGTGAGCCATTGGATACCGGTAAAGGACTGTACCCGCGGACTGAAAATAGGAGTATTTCTACTCTTAATACTGTGAGTAAACTTATTATCGTCTTAATTATCTAGAGTAGTTTTATACAATTATGTGATTTTATAGAAATGGGTTTAAATGGTAAATTGCTATGTTTTATGAGAAATTGTGATTTTATAAAATGATTTTATAAATTTTTTGAAAAATTGAATGCTAGTTTTGAAAATAGAGTAATTGGAGACTGCCTGCTTGTGTTATAAATTGTGTTTTAAATTATATGGCTTATAGCAATATGTGAGCATGAATGGCAAAGTCGATATTTGTATCAAAATTATATATACTATGTATTCAGCCTTGAGAGGCTAGATTGCGATAAATTGCCATGTCATATAGATAAGGATTTTATAAATCAGGTGGTAGATAAAATAAAGATTAACTACTGCAGTGGCGGGGTTCCGTGGACCAGCCTATTAGAGGGGCACGGTAAACTCCTTTATATTTTCACCTCGATTGTAGAGGCGCGTAGGATATCTCCTGAGGTGGGCTTTTTGAGTGCACTTCACGTGGACCACCGCGTGAGAGTGAGACTCAGCCAACGTCAAGGAACGACTGTGTGTCAGATACAAAAACATGTTTGTGGGTATGAGACATTTAACAGCCTTGGTGGTCTTAGTGGGATACATTGACGAAGGTACCCGCGAGAATGATTTTGGTAGGAGCCAAGTTTTGTGAGATATATAAGCCATGTTGATTAATTGAGTAAACTGAATATTCATGTCATGAAACATATATCGAAAAAGAATATTTTAATTCATCTCCATTTACTCGCCTTTAGATAGTTTAGATGGTGTCTGTTTACTCACTAGGATTATGTAATCATAATCTCACCTCTCTTCCTATCCATTATTTAGGCTCATGACAGTTTGTTTATAGTTGATTAAGATGAGAATTAATCTCGGAGTTGCATCCTAGAAAGTAAAGGTTCGTAACCCTACATCTTCTTGGTCAATTGGAGGCTCACGTGTCATTGTAAAAGTAATTTTATACTTCAGTTATCTGATTTAAAGTATGTATGAACATATTTATCTTTTACACCATGTTTTTGGCGAGTTTCGATATTTTTGAAGAAAAATGACGAAAATGCCCCTGTGAGCCTAAAAAAATAATATTTTATTATTTTGATTTGGAAATGACTTATGATTTTCTTGAAATGTGAGATTTAATAACTGTCGCTCACCAGGGAGATGCGAAAGCTGATGCTAAGCCTTGCGAGGTTTCGATTGGCATTCGGGGTAATGAGTGCCTATCGAGACGTCACGGCGGTTGTCACGGGCCCGATCGGAGTTTCAGGTCGTGACAATTTAAGTGGTATCAGAGCATGGTTTAAAGATCAAAGATTTTGATTTTAAAGCTATGGATTTTAAAGTTTTCAGTTTTAAAGTTGTTTTAAGAAATCCATACTGACACCGCATGGCCCCGAGTTTGGTTAAGTCAGGTTAGATTGAATAGGATGAGATGAATTTGAAAATATCTATTTTACTTATTATATGTGATAAGCACAAGAGGATATAAATATTTATGGAAATTTTGACGTAAGCTTGAAGGGAAACCAAACGGTTGAGAATGATTAGTGTAGTAACCTTAAATATAGATGAATAACATTGATCAAGTAAACTCCAATAGCCACTATGCCGCAGTGCTAAGAACACTTCATGGCTAGGGCGCATGAATAAAATGAGATAGATGTGAAGTTGAATTCACGAGTTAACCTAAGGTCATTGAACTTGATTCTAAATTTTGGTAATTAGAGTTTTAAGGTTTAGGAAGGTATCGATATGAATGAGTTAAAGCTGAAATGGTTAAAGGCGTTCCCTTCAAGGGAAGTAAAAGGTCTGGGGTTCGATACTTGGTGTATGCAGTCCTATAGGGTCGGGAAGCCAAGGAGATCGATACAGATATAACAATACCTTGGAGTGGGCCTCGAAAAGAATGCCACATAAATGGCTAAGTTACAGGTTAAGTGATCACATGTTGTGAGACATAAGTTTAAGATAGATATCCCTAAGGAAATACTCAAGATAAGTTATGTCGTGGATCTTGTAAAAGCAAGCACTAAGTTATGTGATTATAAAAGGGAAGCTATAAGCTGAGAGTGATATTAGTATTAATATTGAAAAGTACTTGAGGAGAATCTAGTTTTAAGTCTTGTAATTTCAAGTATAATTTGCAAATTGGTTAAGAAAGAATGATGTTATATTCGTATGAAAGAGTGGAACTTTATTAAGGAAGCGTATAGAAAAGCATAAGAGAATATATTAGTTTGACTTACTATAAGAGGGCAAAAGTTGGATGGCCATGAGTGGCTTGTAGGTAACCCAGGAATGCATAGGTAAGTGTGCAAGGGAGCTATGATCGATAGATAAGGGTAGGACTTTAATGATGAGACAGTGTTCGCTGCGTTAGACCTTGAACTATAAAATATGGTTATGTCTCCACCTTATGAATACTCTGATGTGATAAATTCGAAAGACTTTTCGCAATGAGAAAACATTAAAGCTTAAGGAGCAAATGGCTATACAGTCAAGTTAGACTCATGA